>NC_039283.1:17366175-17577107 GCF_003368295.1 Carassius auratus
TTTCAAAATATATAAAAGAATCCATTGTCACATGGACAAACATATTAAATAAAAAATAATGCAAAAATCCTGTTTTGCACATACACTACTGTGCAAAAGTCTTAGGCAACTAATATTTCATGAACAAAAAATGGTTTTAAGTCAGTTATTTCTATCTTTTGCTGTAGTGTGTCAGTATGAAATATCAGTTTACATTTCTAAACATTTCTTTTGCAATTATTTTGAATAATGCACTGAGATTTTGTATGAACAAGGAGTCTTACAACAGCCAGTGCTCCACACAGAAATCTGATCTCAGCATAATCCAGTCCATCTTGAATTACATGAAGAAACAGAAAAAACTTGCAAACACTTGCAAACACTTGCAAAGATACCAGAAAATACCAGACAAAAATAAGGACAAAAGCTGTTTTAAACACAAAGTATGGTCACACAAAAAGTTGATTTGATTTAGTTGATAAATAACATCTATTTATGACATTATTTTTTGAAAGCATTCTCACTTTACAGAAAAAGTGCCTAAAACAGTACTGTAGCTTTGCAGGAAGGTTTCTTGAAGTGTCTTGGAGATATTGCCCCAGTTCTTCTAGATTGAGTCTGTATTAGTTTGTTCTGTTTCTTCATGTTATATCCACTGGTTGTTGTCAGACTCCTTGTGCAAACAAAAATCTCACTGGATTATTAGAGTTATTATTATTAGAAAGTTAAAAAAGAACAGCATTTATTTTAGATAAAATCTTTTGTAACATTATAAATGTCTCTTCTCTCACTTTTCAAAAATTTAATGCATGAATAGAAATTTTAATTTATTTACAAAATAATTTACTTTTGAATGGTAATGTATATGAATGGTAAATTTCTTCAAGACACTTTCAAGTGCGGAAAAATTGAAACCTGATTGTCAGCAAAAACAAAATCTATGGTTTGACTCTCTCTCTCTCTCTTTATGTTTGTGGCCCATTAGGGTTGATCTTCTCTCAGAATAAGTTTTTTTTTTTTTACCTTGGGTCTGAAGCTGTGTGTGGGCATGATGTGTTCGTGTTGGGCTCGTGGTGTGCCCCAAGGGTGGTACAGCTTGAAGCACTCGTTACAGAAGTTGGACCTGCAATCAGCGCAGCCTTTGGTGGCCTCCAGAGCCTGAGGAGGTTTGCAGAACTGGCACATGATTGCCATGCTGCCGAGACTCACCGTGTGCCTGTACCTGCACACATGGACAAAGAAAGACATCGGTCATCCATGAGTCTAATCTGAAAAGTAAATACATATGGCTTATATATATTTTTTATTATATGTGTGTATGTGTACAAAAAATATAGCGTGTGTGGTCTATTGTGAGGTAGATGCAGCTCAGCTGTCCAAAGACTCCATAAAAGAAAAGTTCAGCTCCCCATTTTCTCACAACTTCTCTTTTAAAGGAAAAAAAGAAGAACCCTCAAGTATTCAGATGTTAAGAGGAACATAATGTTTTATTTAAATATTTTAACAATTTTATATATATAAATATGTGTGTGTGTGTGTGTTTATTTTTTTAAATCACATATTTTAAATGTCTTGATTTTGTATGTCTTTTTTTTTTTTGTTCTAGAAACAACATGTCACGTACCGAGCTCCATGCATGACATGCAGAAGAAAAAATAGATCTTGTTGCTATGAATAAAATTTTTTTCACATGATCTGTGTCCATGTTATACTCATTTGTTTCCTTTGTCTGAATTTTTAAGTTAATTTTTTTTTCTTGCTGTTTAAATCTATAATGGAACCTACACAGTATTATGGCCATTTTAAAAACCTTAAGGATATTTGCTTGTGGACAATTTTACACCAGCACAGAATGGGAGCTATGCATGCTAATTACTGGAAGAGCAGTAAATTTACACCTAATTTTACAATTCCAAAATGGTAATTTCATTGGTCCACGTACTGTGTGAGAATATTCAAAGCGCTATCAATCTCTTTGGTCATGTGCCTATGAATAGATGCAAGTTCAGAACAACAGAACCCTGCTCAAGGGTTCAAAACCAGTAGAACAACATTTCTGCATTGCACAGCACAGTTACTGGAATTCAGTTTTAATGTAGATCCAGTAAAAAAAAAAAAGCAGAAAATGTGAGGAAAAGTGTTTGCGTCTGAAAGAGAGAAAGAGCGAGAGACCTCTCCACTATACGCTCCAGCGTGAGGTTTCTCAAACAGTCAGTAAGCCCTCTCTCTCCTAGCTCCACATCTTTTCCGCAAGTGGGACAGGGGAACAGCATGATCACAGGAGGGGTGTCTTTACGCCTGCGTCCTGGATGTGTCCCACACACTGTACAAGAAAAGAGAGAGATACAGGTAGAAAAAGCAGTTTCCAACATTAAAGCTTCTTTAAGCCCTAGTAAATCTAATCCAGGAAGAAGAAAGGAAAAGCTAATCAATGCAGAAAGAAGACAGATTCCCAAGGCCTGTTGTGTGCTGACACATTCAGAATCAGCCCATCATGACGGCTGCTACATTTAATCACACACACACTTGCAAAGTGCTGCACAGATGCAATACATCTGAATGATACAGCAACATCTATTAACTTTTGCACAGAGCTAAAACGGTCAACATTTTTAATATATATAATATATATATATATATATATATATATATATATATATATATATATATATATATATATATATATATATATATATTATATTTATTAATAAGCGAACTAATTATTAAACTGACATGATTCTTAAATTTGATTGATAATTGATTTGAGCTAAAACGTATTTCATTATGGGAGAATAAAAAGGACCACAAAGGATATAAGTGTGTTAAAATTAGATGTCTGGGTCACTAAGACTTTTATTTTGATAAAAAAAAATTAATACAATTATTCAAAAAGGATGCATTAAATTGATCAAAAGTTACAGTTAAAAACTTTTACATTGTTCTATTTCCAAATAAACGCTGTTCTTTTGAGCTTTCTATTCATCAAAAGATTCCTGAACAAATATTCAAGCTTGCCACAAAAATATTAAGCAGCACAACTGTTTCTCAAAATTGATAATAAGAAATGATTGTTGAGCAAAAATCAGCATATTTAGAATGATTTCTGAAGGAACATGGGGACGCTAAATACCGGAAGCAATGGCTACTGAAATTCAGCTCTTCCACCATAGGAATGAATTACATTTTAAAACAATTTATATAATAGAATAACATTTCACAATATTACAGTGTTACTGTATTTTGGATCAAATAAATGCAGCCTTGGAGAGCATAACATTGAAAAATCCTAACGAGCCCAAACTTTCTATGGTAGTGTACAGTTTAGTGGTCACTATAAAAATGCTTGACTGCAGACTGATTGATTGACCAATCAGAATCAGGTATCCCAGACAGCTGTTCAATGAAATACCAGCACACTGTATTTTAATCTTAGTGTCTATTAATGAACACACAAACCTGTTCTGATCACCCGGTCTAGACGGGTCTGTTTTGGGCGGAGGCCGGCGTGTTTGTCGGGGAGAGCGTGTGATGGGGCTTGAGGTGGGAGTGTTGGGCTCTGGGGGAGTTCGGGTGGAGGGTATCCTCTCTGAACCAAGACTTCTGCGGCACACAGCACACACACACTGTGCATACAAGGCAACACTATCGGCTGCTTCACCATCTCCTCACACACTGGACAGCGCAGCTCTCTCTCAATGCTCTTCATATTGGACTAGACAGAGAGAAAAAAAGAGATATTAAATAAATAATTAGCAGAAGAGGTTACGCTCACTCAAAAAATACTTCATTCCTGATGTTATATGTGCAGTTTAAAAAAAAAAACTGTAGATTGATCCAAAGATGTTATATTTGGAGTAGAACAGTTTTTATTATTATTATTATTTCCATTTTAATGACTAAAAATGAGTGTGGATTATGCTGTAGACTGAGTTTTTGTAAGGTTAACATATGGAAATAAGGCAGAACTCATAAAGGTCAGAACATTTGCATATCAGGACATCAACACAGAAGGATGTGCATATCAAACATCAACACACACAAACAGCCATGTTTATTAAAACCGCAGTCAATACTTCCTTTTTTTTCTATTACTTTTTATAAATTACTCCGGTTTCGCATTATTGGGTTACAATGGAAATCTTTTATGCAACATTCAAATCATGAGTAACAAATAGAATATGACTGATATCTTCAGCCGCTTCATTTTATTCGTAACTGACGAGTTGTTTTCGACTGAGAAATCTGTAAATAGGTGTTTTTCATCTTTGTTCTTTCCAGGAGAGTGTGTAAATGCAAATCAAACATTTCAAATGCCAGAAAGCACAAGAATGTCGCTCCTCAAGCTCAAAAAACTTGATGTTGACTTCTGTAATAAAGTTTAAGGTTATTGAGAAATCTTGTTTATTTACATTCCAGCCACCTGAGCTTCTGTTATAGAGTCATTTTAAGGAATTAAACATTTTTAACTCAACACCAATGGAATCTAAATTAAAGAAATTATACAATTTCAACAGTTCTTGAAGTAAAAATCCCATTCATTTTATTTATATACTGATTCTGAATGATGAATCTATGATAAACCTTTAAAGATTGGTGTTTGTTAACTGATGGCTTATGCTTTTGTTAAAGTTGTCAGTCCACCTTGTTTCAGCTTATTCTTTAAATAATATTTAACAGTGGAATTTATGGTGAAAACTGCATTTACTATATGACCAAAAGAACACTTTATTCCAGTCCACTCATGCACATTCTCTCTACACTCTACTTAAATAATTAGATTTTGAAATACATATAAGATATATTTTTCTATATATAATCAAAATAGTTAAACAAATAGTTATAAATAGTTTTTAATTTAATTATTCATAGGACTGTAAATCATTCCTTATTGAAGTCACTAAGTACACAGTCTTGTACATTTGTTTTATACAGTTTTCAGATTTGTTTGCTTCAAATTAAACTTTGTAATGTTGTGATTCCCCTCATAGCTGGTTGGTGTGGTTCATATCTTTACAGTTGAAAAAAAATATATATATATTTTAATCCTTATGGGAAAAATATTTTCAGAACCAAAGCTGCTGCAAAGTGGCCAGGCACTGTTTCAACTCTATTAGTCCCAATCATTTGAAAGCAAATGATTAAAAGAAAACGCTGACACACTCATCCTAGCAGACAGGCGCTGAGCTAGTTTAGCTTGTTGGCAAGATGCGCAAATGAAAAGTGTCCTAAACACCTCTAAACTAAACCAGCAAATAAATGTTTGGCTATTTTAGGTTGTTTTCTGTTAAGCATAGTCGTTACTTTCCCTACGGCTGACAGCATAAGCCCTTTAAATAATTCAAGTCGCCCAGCTGTTGTCTTTTTAGCAGGCGTTTCCCACAGAGGCTCTCCAGGCCTCAGCGCTCCTGCATCCCGTCTCCATGGCAACATGCATTCTGTCACGTGACAGTGATAAGGCCTTTTACATTTTCTTAAATACATATATATATTTGGCCATTACGAATGAGAGCATAATATATATATATATATATATATATATATATATATATATATATATATATATATATATACACATATAGTGGAAAAGCAGCCTTGGCCTCCACGCGCTTCAGTGGCTGGCAGCAGATGAGGAGCTCGGTTTCTGCTTACAGGTGTTATTTGCACATTCCGAGGAAATGAAATGCTCTTAATAAAGAATGGGGTGTTGTTCTCTGTTAACGCTGTTTTAAAATGTTACATTTGGCTATGAAAAACACCAAAACTTACCATTTCTTTGAAAGATGCTGTGACGTGCATTCGTGTGTTAAAAATCAACCGCATGCAAATCACTGATATCGTGCAAATATGTGGTTTTTATGATGCAAATGTAGCTACTTACGCTGATGCGCACGAGAGCGTCCATTATGGATGTAAAGGTTTGCAACTCCGCATCTGCCATTGCTGGAACTATGCCAGTTGGTAAAATGATATCAAAATGATATTCCTTTTAATATATAGCCTAGTCATTAAAAAACGAACAGCTTGTAAGACCAGGACAACGCGAAATAAACCGAAATGGTGGTAACTGCAACCGAAACTGACGTAGGACAAACCTTTACGTTATAATGATGCTATTTTTTCTAATATATCGGAGAGCTCCAACTTAACGCAATCCATGTTGATTTAGTGGTTTTCCAGCAGTGCTTGCTGTGGTCTATTCTGACGGATGTTGTAGTCGATGGATGCTGTGAGGTGTTTGGGGGGAGGTCAGTAAGGAGCATGCGCAGGGATGCTGAGCGCGCAGCCGCTTGTGATCCAGTCAAGTGTGGAATATAATATAATATAATATAATATAATATAATATAATATAATATAATATGTTTTTATAACGTGTGTATTTTATGTTGCTTTGATTTTATAGTTTTTTTTTCTTTTTACATGCTATACTACACTATTTGTTTCCTAACGCTGTCATGAAGCTGAAACGTGATTATCCATTTTTTTTCTTTTTCATAAACTTTGTTCATATACCTAGCTATTTAAATGAATATAGTCTGTGTAATTCCTAATAAAGTCAAAGTCTAAGAAATAATTCATAGATATAATCCGATGACTTTAGACAATTTAAAGAAGGGTATTTAAAGGGAATAGACTTTTTTAAATGTAAAGAGGAGTTAGAGAAAATTTCACACTTTTTCAGTTGTACTTTTACAAAGTTATTTAGGACCCAAGTTCCATTGTTTATTTGTTTAGTAAATGTGTTAATGAAAACTGATACAATGGTCTTTTTTATGGAATGTGATACTGGTTATGGAGATGGATAATATAGTCAAACTTCATATTTAATTTAGTAAATACATACACAAAGCAAAATACATGTCAACTGTAGCAAATGGTGGACTGTTTTCCACTAATTTTAAATATCTTTTATGATTACTTAATCTCAGCACAGATCAATTGTAAAGCTGTTAAGACATATTTGCTGCTGAAAAAGATAATGTATTAGATTTTTTTTATGGGGGCATAACACGAAAAAGCTTTGTTTTCATTGTTTTATGCTTCCCGTTGTTATGTAGATTAAACAGAAGAGAAATAACTGTGCTGCTCTCTTGTGTCCACTAGATGGCGCTGTCGGGTTTGTTGGTTCGCACTCGGCACAGTTTTCAGACACTAGCGTCGCGTCATCTTTCTTTGCTCTGCTGACCCAGGGACTGAAAAGCGAGGTGTTAAGCCTGTCTCTTTATCTTCCAGCTGTCAAACATGGGTGAGTATAACTTTTATACAAATTATTCAGAATAAATAATGTTCTACCTATTGGAGCTGTTGGATAGTTTGCACGCATGAACATGAAACAGGACCGATATCGTTTATTTCACTAGTTAACTCCCTGCAAACTTTGAGCCCTTAATTGTAAAATAGTTGCTTGCTGCAGATCTTGATTTAAAACACTTTGTGAGAACATTAGCAGTGTGTTGAAATGTGGTAGTTTCGTCATTTTGTGTTTCGGAAAAAAAGCACAAAACATTGTACGTTACTATCTAAATGTGTTTAGCCACAGCTAACCCATGCTAAAACATTTCATACATTTTCAATCGCCATCGGCTCAGCATTTGAAGAACAGGCGAAAGAACAAGAATAGAATGATCCCAATGTACGCTAACTATTTATATAAGCAAATAAGAACTAAAAGCAAAAAAGATTATTGTAGAAATTTGTAGCTGCACGGAAAGTTTTGAAGAGCGTACTGTACATTGACGTGTCAAAATTCGTCCATGTATTTTATTGTTCAGTAGAACAATAAATGATCAAATCTTTCAGATACGTTTGAACTTAGTGTAAATTTAGAAATAGTAATTAAATTTGTTTTCAAATAAATAATATGAGTGAAAAATAAGTGTTTGGATGGTTCCACGCACTCTTTCACACAGTCTTTCTCTCTCTCTATTTGTTTTTATAGCGGTGAACACAAGCACGTCCCTGCTGTTGTCCAGTCTGCTGTCAGTGCTGGTGTTTGCAGGGATGCAGATGTTCAGTAGGCAGCTGGGCTCTTCGGAGTGGCTGACCATCCTTGGGGGTTTCCTGGGATCTGTGCTGTTTGTCTGCTCTCTTACTGTATCCTTATGCCGCTTTGTCCTGCATACAGTCCTAGTTTGTGTAACCTCAACATTATTTGTATTTTACTCATCTGCTTTCTGTTAATTCTTAACCTGCCATTACAGGCTTTCAATAACCTGGAGAACCTTGTCTTTGGCAAAGGCTTCCAAGCCAAAATCTTCCCAGAGAGTAAGTGTGAGAATATGCATGCGCTGACCCTGTCTGGTGCATCCTGCTCTTCGCCTGCAGAAAGTCCAAATGAATACACTATACACTACCATTCAGTAGTTTGGCCTATTTAAAAAAAAAGAAGAAAATAAATTAATACTGTTATTAAGCAAGGATGCATTAAACTGATCAAAATTGACAGTTAAAACGTTAAACAGTAAAAAAAAAAAAGTGAATGCAGTCTTTTCAACTTAGTTCATCTGAGAATACTGAGAAAAATTAATTAGTTTCCACAAAAATACAAGCCAGTGCTAACTGTTTTCGACATTAATAATAAGAAATGTTTCTTGAGCACCACATCAGCATATAAAAATGATTTAAAAATGAATACATTCATCTTTAAATACATTCTAACAACAAAAAATTTATTTTAACTGTAATAATATTTCACAAACTTACTGTTTTTTGTGATAAAATAATTGCAACCTTGAAGAGTATAAGAGACATTATTATACCGAGTCCAAACTTTTGAACAGTGCCATTTTAATAATGAACAAATTATACAAATTTGTAATACATATTAAATCAGATTAATGATTTTAATTCAGATTAATATCTGTACTTGCCTGAAAAAGATTCCATCTCTCTCTTAGTTTTCGTGTGCCTGTGCCTCTCTCTGTTTGCGTCTGGTTTGGTGCACCGTGTGTGCGTGACAACATGGTAAGTGGGACGGCATTACTTATGTTTTAAAGTAATTGATTACCACAGAAAAAAAAAAAAAAACTTGACTCATACCAGTTTTTGAAAACTAACAAATAAAAAATTGTAAAGGAGAAAACCCACAGTACTTTTATAGGTTTCATTTGTTCTTTCTTTCTCTGCCCTCTCCCATATAGCCTGATCTTCTCTGTCTTTGCACTTTACTACATCAACAAAGTGTCAGCAGCTCTTTACCAGGCAGCACCTGTCCCAACTCCCGCCAAACCCACCAGCAAGGGCAAAAGAAAGAACTGAAATGCTTACCTCATCCCATTACTATCGCGGTCACCCATTCAGCCACCAGACCGCAGTGTGCTGAAGCTACAGAATCTGATATGTTTGCCAACAGCGGACTTTTTTTTATTATTATTATTCATTCCATTCAAGATAACTAAACACATTTGATCAAATCAGTCATAGATGTGTGATTTTGGGTTTTGTTTACAATATATTTTTGTTTAAGGGGTTGTGTTTGTTATTAAAAATTGATGAAAGAATACGTGTACCATTTTGCTTGTTGGTGGACTCCAAATGACTAAAAGGTGTAGTCACATTTGTTGTCGCTCAGCAAAATTTCACAGGCAAGATCCAGTCATTCAATAGGAATATATTAAATGGAGAGACTAATAGGGATGTGTGAAAGCTTCCCTTGCAGACCTGGACATTTTTTTAACCCAGAAAACTGTCTGTACTATACCTTAAACCACAAAGTGTTTTCATTGTTCTGGTTTTCCCCGCTTTGTGTATGCTAACTGCCTAAGGCCTCAAAATGCATTCTGGGACTTTCAGCTAACTCAGTCTTGGTACTGACCCTGCAAAAAATTTCAATCATTGTCAACTTTCTGTTTAAACTAGTATTACTCAGTCCTTAAAGGTCAAACTGCAGATAAGGTTCAAACTAGCATGGAATTTAAAATATGGGCCTCTACCAGTTGAAGCGCAAGCAAATATATTTTCAATGTTTTTCAATTAAAGCCAGAAAGCTGTGAAACTGCTGTGATCTGAATTTTCAGAAGGACAAAACTAATGGATGTCTATTTTTACATCAAGAGTTTCTGCGGGTCTTAAAAAGGATTTTAAAAAGTCTAATTAAGGCCTAAAAAAATCTTAAATCAGACCAGGAAGTCTTAAATTCAGTCATGCCATTAAAAGTTAAAGTTAGTTAACAACTTTAGGAACTAAACAAGAACAATCCTACTACAGCATTTATTGATCTTAGTTAAGGTTAATTTAAACATTTACAATTTTTTTTATTAAAACAACGGTGTTTGTTAACATTAGTTCATACACTGAATTAGCCTGAACTAACAATGAATAACTGTATTTTCATTAACTAACATTAACAAAGAGTAATACAGTATGGTAATGGATGTACTGTTCATTGTTTGCTCATGTTAATAAATTAACTAACATAAACTAATGGAACCTTATTATAAAGTGTTACCAACATTTCTCATAAAACAAGATTTCTTATCCTGTTGTTTTGCTTTCCAAATAAATGTATGTATTTTAAATCAATATTTAAGAATCTTTAGACAATTGCACTGGAACTTTTTAGAATCAAACTACTAGTTAGGCCACTTAAAAAAAAAAAATAAGTCATGTCCTAGCTTGAAAAGAAAGCTGAGAAAACTTGTGAAAACAGTTCTGAGCTGTACTAGCATGGATGCTACTATGATAACACAATCACGCCCATTCAAAACACAATGTGGCATTCATCCATTCTCTCTCTTCCCCTTTTTTTCCCCCATGTCCTACTGAGATTTCATTTAGTTTCCAAAGGGAAACGCTGTATAAGAGTAACTTTACCTTTGTTTTGCTTGAGGAAACACTGATTTATTAGGTCTGTGGTGCAAAGAATGCATTAATTCCAGCTAAACATTCTGTCTCATTCATATGTGGTATGTGCACAGTAATGCTGCTACCAAAAATGCACATAGGTTGTGTTGTTGGTCACTTAATTTATGATCGTACATTTTCTTACATAGACAAAATGGTTAAAGGCACTTTTTATATTCTGGTTAGGGAGTGGACATCCCCTCATTCCTGCTTTGCAGGCTGGAACAAGCCTTATCACTGCCAAAAACAGCAGCCCTACCCTTTAAAATAATGCCCTGGCAAGTATCCTTTTCAGACATCTGTCCAAAACTGAGAGCAAGAGAAGTTGTTTTGTCAGAAGATAAGTATTGTGAAAGCTTTGAGTCACTCACTTAGGAAATCAAGTTTGGAAAACCACAAGCGTTTTCTGTGGCGTTAAGCCCTAAACAGTTAACAATACAAACAGTTTACGTTACAGTCCTTACCCACGGACTCACCCAACTTCATACTCGTCATTCGGGCGGAGCCCCAGTATAAATGCATGCTCTTCTTCTTGAACAACTCTTGCACATTCTTTCATCTTCAGGTGACGCTCTGCCTTTTTTCAGCGTAAGTACACAAATTTTATTATTCAGAAAAGTATTGCAGTGCTCTAGAGCATAGTATAACTTTGTTTAACTTGAGCATAATTTATTTTATTTTTATTTTTTAACCTTAGTATTCGTAATGACTTCGAAACAGGAAAATAGTTTTCGAGAAGAATGTGACGTTCGTAGATGCCCAGATTCTATGGACGTCAGCGTCATTTACATAATCGAATCTAAGTTTTACAGGAAGATTAAAAGTCCGCTGTTAATTTTAAATAATAGCTGTTAATACTTACATAACTGAAAAAAATTGCTTCAGCATATACTATTATTAATTGCCTTAATTCTTTACTGCGTCATCATCATGACGGTGGGTGTTATTACTCACACTTTGGCTTTTTCCCAAATGGAAAAATCCAGTTACCTATGTTTCAGTCTGCCCAACAGTTTGATTAAGCGATGAGAAACTCACATAAACGAATGTTATTTCTCACTGTAGACAGTCATAATGCCGTCTGATCTGGAGAGAGCGATGGAGACGATGATCACAGTGTTTCACCGTTATGCAGGCAATGAAGGAAATACATCAACATTAAGTCGCAAAGAGCTCAAACTGCTGATGGAGACCGAGTTGGCCAGCTTTATGAAGGTACAACATTCCACTTTTTATTGCTACACCCAGGGTGGGGCAACTCTAAACATGGTGACTTGGACCCTGATGATCGGGTTGGTTTCCAACACGTTCCTGGAGTCCCCCCAACACTGCATGTTTTCCATGTCTCCTAATCAAACACACCTGATTCAGTAGAGACTCCAGCAACTCAAATGGGTGTGTCAGACAAAGGAGAGATGTAAAAGGTGCAGTGTTGGTGGGCCTCCAGGAATGAGGTTGGGAACCACTACTATATGGTGTAGCAAGGGGCCTTAAAATTTTTGGCCCTGCTCATTGTGTATCTTCAAGAATTTTCTAAAACTTTACTCTTTTTCCATTATCTTTAAAAAAAAGGTTCCCATTTGTTCTATTTCAAACATGTTTCTCTCATCATCTGTAGTCTCAGAGGGACCCTGCTGCCGTAGAGAAGATTATGAAGGATTTGGATGGTAATGGTGATGGAGAGGTGGATTTTGAAGAGTTTGTGGCTCTTGTGGTGGGCCTGTCCGTGGCCTGTGAACAATTCTACAAGATGCACATGCAGAAGACGGGGGGTTTCAAAAAGCAATAAAAGATGACTGTTATTTAAGTTTGTTTATAAGTTTTAATAAACTATTTCAGCCACATGCCTTGATTTGAACTTCTTACTATGGTTACACTGTATGTATGTAAAGGAGGATGTTTCTGTAGTTTTGTTAAGTGATGTTCAAATTATTATTTTTTGTATATATAAGTATTAGCATTAGACACGAAAGAATCTGTCCACAGATGTCCTGTAAGTAGGGTGACCATGAGCCATTTTCCCAGGACGCGTCCTTGCCAGGATTTTTATATTGCCTAAAACAACCAAAGTAGTTTGACCAATAACATGCAGGTATGTTACATAATCAACCAACCGTGGCATGTGAGAAGGTGAGAGATACAGAGAACAATCAAAGCAATGCAAATACACGTACATGTTAGGTGTTTGTTCAATTTATTCTTGAACTTGAAGCGTTGCTGCGCACCGATCATTGTATGACACTAAAGTACCAAGAGAGTGATTTACAGAGGGAATGCAAAATGTCCTCTATGATTCAATTTCATTGGAACTGGAGAACTCCAATCTCAAATTGAGTTAGAGAGATTGTGCTTTACAATCTTAAAATGAAATATATTCCAGAACTGAGCACTTGGTTAGAATTGACATGTTTATTTTAATGAAATGGGTGCCATCAGCTTAGTTATTTAGGAATGATGCTACAAGATACAGCATATTAAAACTGATTCATTTACATTTCATAACTTACAGCCATTGAGTGACACACAGGTGTCTGATCAATCCTTACAACTAAGATAAAGATGGAGCATTTATTCTGTCTTTCTGGTGAAAAGTAAAGTAATTTATATGATTATATGTAATCTTTAAAATATTCAAACATATATTTAAATAATTATTCTTATTTTTCGGACATTGGTATTTTTAATTACCATAATACAAATATGAAAAATAAAGGTTGATTCTGAATGCTTTCTTTTTGGAATAGAATGGTAGGTTCAACTCTCATCCTGGCCTTCACTATTTTTATAGCCTACCTAAATCCACCATTTAGACAACAGACATTCAGTAAACAGATTTAGCTCTGGGCCAGACTGATTAATATTTTATGCAACCCTGTGATCAGATTTATTTGTATGTTATCTGTGGAACATTATATTCATGATTTGTTCCCTAACGGGACTTCATGCACATGCTGGTGTTTATTGTAAATACACATTATAGATATTAAAATACGTTCTTAGGATAGTATCAAATAACCCCATTATATTTCACCCATTGACACATCTGATTGCTGATTTTCAAACCTGTGTGCTCTCAAAGACTCTCCTCCCCCCTCAGGAACCACTGACAGTATGGAACTTTAAATACATAGTTCAGATCTTGATTAGATCACTACAACAAGTACTGTATATTGATGAGTTTGTGTACATACTGTATATAGCCTTCTCACAAGCTATTGCATGATGCACAAACAAACTGAATGAAACAGGACAATTATATATTTTTATTGTAAAAGTGAAATAAAGGGAAGTTAAGCCAAACACCCCCAGGGCATCCAGAACACAAACTGAGATATTTAACTCAAACCATTGCAGTCTGTTAGTCATATAATGCAAGTGGATGGGAATCACGGCTAAAACATAAAATAAAACAAAACAAAGAACATAAACAAATGAAACCAAATGAAACCCTGCAGCTCGTGATAATACACTGATGTGTAAAGACACAAAACGATTGGTCTGTGCAAGAAACCAAACAGTTATTTATATTGTTTTTACCTCTGATGCACTAAATGCCTGAACTGTCTGAAATGTACACCACATCCTCGACACAGCCTTACGATGGATCGCAGACTTATAAGTGCATTACCGCCAAAAAATCTCTTAACTGGACTATTGACTCTCCCAAATGAGATTGTAGATAGAGTGTCAATAGTCCATTAGATAGGTGGCGATCTTTTTGGATGTCCTGGGGTAAGCAGATAAACATAAAATTTTCATTTTTGGGTGAACTATCCCTTTAAGTGTCTCAAGTAGTGACTGGCCAATAGAGGGCGCTGGGGCACTGCCCTCCCTGAGCTACATGCATGCACACACATACACACACACACAATAATATATATATATATATATATATATATATATATATATATATATATATATATACACACACACACATATATATATAATATATATATATATATATATATATATATATATATATATATATATATATATATATATATATATACATATATATGTATATATACAATATACATATATACATATACATACATTTTTGGGTGAACTATCCCTTTAAGTGTCTCAAGTAGTGACTGGCCAATAGAGGGCGCTGGGGCACTGCCCTCCCTGAGCTACATGCATGCACACACATACACACACACACAATAATATATATATATATATATATATATATATATATATATATATATATATATATATATATACACACACACATATATATATATATATATATATATATATATATATATATATATATATATATATATATATATACATATATATGTATATATACAATATACATATATACATATACATACATATATATATATATATATATATATATATATATATATATATATATATATATATATATATATATACATACATATATATATATATATGTATATACTATATACTATATACATATACATACATATATATATATATATATATATATATATATATATATATATATATATATATAATATATATATATATATATATACATAGCTACATTTAGAATAAAAACAATTTTTTGAATAAAAAAACAAAAACAAATTATTTACCAGAAAATCAGACTTAACTCAAACTTATTCCAGAACTTGGTAATATATTTATATTTTCAAATATGTTTCAAATTCTGGTCTTAATATTTATTAACCTTTGTAAAAACTTTTGTAAAAAATTTTTGTTTGCTGAAATTGCTGGATGTGGCACAGCCCTAGAAAATTTCCCACAAGCATCCATTGTTAAAGGGTAAGTTCACCCAAATATTACAATTATTTCATTAATAAATCACCCTGTCGTTCCAAACCCATGAGACCTACGTTCGACTTCGGAAAACACAGTTTAAGATATTTTAGATTTAGTCCGAGAGCTGTATACGGTATACTGTCCATGTCCAGAAAAGTAATAAAATCATCATCAAAGTAGTCCATGTGACATCAGAGGGTCAGTTAGAATTTTTTGAAGCATCGAAAATACATTTTGGTCCAAAAATAATTTTTTCATCAAACCTTTTGTGCATATGTTAATCCTCCTAACACTTTCATCTGTGATTTGGCATCATCAACGGAGAATACTGCCTCCAAGTTAAAGGCACAAGTATGGGGAGTACATTTGCCCTCAGTTATGCTGACTTGTATGTTGGATTCTCTGAACAACAGTTTATTTTACATTATACAGTAGCAAGATTAATTTTTTATGAGCCAAAAAGTTTCTCAATTTGCACTGGCTACCAATAGCTGCTCGCATAAAATTCAAGGCATTGATGTTGCCCACAAAACTACCACTGGCTCTGCACCCATTTACCTAAATTTGTTTCTTCAGACTTATGTGCCCTCTAGAAGCTTGCGTTCTAGTGAACGTCGCTTGATTGTGCCATCCCAAAGAAGCATAAAGTCTCTTTTACTGACTTTTAAATTAAATGTTCCCTCCTGGTGGAATGACCTCCCCAACTCAATCAGAGCAGCTGAGTCCTTAGCCATCTTCAAGAATCGGCTTAAAACCCATCTCTTCCGTCTTTATTTGACCCTCTAACTTTAACACTCAATATTCTAATTCTATTCTTTAAAAAAAGAATAATCTTTCTAATCTTTTTGTATTCTATTTTCTTTTCATTTATTATGCAATTATGTGTGTGTAAAGACCTCTAACACTAGCTTGCTCTATTCTTTTTTTATTCTATCTGTTTTTATTTATTATTATTTAAAATCCCATGCTACGTGTACTGTGTTAACCTAACTGAGACTAACTCTGTTGCTGACTGTAAAGCTCTACAGAGGGTGGTGAGGTCAGCTGAGAAGATCATCGAATCAGCTCAACCATCCATCCAGGACATATACTCATCCCGCTGCCACAAAAGAGCTACCAATATCATCAAAGACTTCCCCCACCCCACACACAAACTGTTCACCCTCCTACCATCTAGCAAACGCTACAGCAGTATGCGTTGCAGGACTACCAGATTCAGTAATAGCTTTTTCCCACAAGCCATCAGACTGCTCAACTCATTCATGAAATCTGGATTATAACACCCCCCCCCCACACACACACAAACAAACAACCCCCCCACACACAAAGACCTGTGAGACTGTGGAAAAGGCATACTCAATGTTTGCAAAATACTCATATATACACATATGTCAATATCCCATTGCACAGAAATGCATCCCCTTGCACAAGAATGTAACAAGTTTACAAAACGTATTTGTCTTCATGCTGCTACTTGCACTTTGCTATATTGTACTTTATATTGCACTATAGTAAAATACCTTAACCTGACTATATTCTGAAACTCTGTGATAGTCTGGAAACTGTAAGCTCACTGTAGGCCATATGCTATGTTGATTTGTCTATTTGCTGAATATCTAGTTGTACTTGTTTAGTGGTGTCCTATATGTTTAGTCGTATATGTTTAGTTTATGCTTAGTAGTAATTTCAGTCTGCTGCGTAATGTACTGTTGCATGGTTGATTGACAATAAAGTTGACTTGAACTTATTATAGCACTTATATATCATTGCTCTTTTTGTTGTTTTTGATTGCTTCCAGTGTCCTCATTTCTAAGTTGCTTTGGATAAAAGCATCTGCTAAATGAATAAGTGTAAATGTAAATGTAATGTTATGAGCGCGGGTAAACCGAAGGGTGAATCAAGGGCAATCATTGACAATGACGTCATTACGTCGATCACAAAAGAACCGGTGAACCGTTTTCTGGTTCAAGAAGATCTGGTTACATCGAATGATTTGTTCGCGAACCGGATATCATACACTGCATTGAACACGCTCACAACAGACCCGGAAGAGAACACAATGCTGAGTAAAGTCATTATTTTTGATATTTTTGGACCAAAAATGTCTTTTTGATGTTTCAAAAAATTCTAACTGACCCTCTGATGTCACATTGACTACTTTGATGATGTTTTTCTTACCTTTCTGGACATGGACAGTAGACCGTACACACAGTTTCAATGGAGGGACTGAGAGCTCTTGGACTAAATCTAAAATATCTTAAATGGAGGTCTCACGGGTTTGGAACAACATGAGGGTGAGTTATTAATGACATAATTTTGCTATTTGGGTGAACTAACCCTTTAATGTCTGCCATACCACCATTTAAGTATGGAGGAAGGTGATCACTAGATGTCAGCAGTAAACCACATGGCATGAACATATCAACTCACTCTCCCTTTTCTCAACTCCTCCTTTTCTATTTCTGGTCTCATAGACAAACACTACATTTATTTGTCCTCTACAGTAATTGTCAAACATGTCTGTGGGTGTTTTGCTAAATGCTTATTTAGAGCACAGCTACTGTTCACATCTGCCTTAATGTATTATTTTTAAAACTGACATGCTAGCATACACATACAATACTTGTTTCCCCTTATCACCTAAGATGTTAAATTGTCATAATGTAATTTAAAGTGACACCAGTCATTTTATTTTGTGCACTTTCTTTGTGTGGGTGTGTGTGTTTTTGTATAGGTGTGTGTTTATATGTGCACTTCAGTAAAAATGCTGGAGGTGCACATATATTTACCGTACAAGTGGCCCCGAACAAAAGAGCGTTAAATAACACTTAATAGTACACACCCTTTTTGTTATCAGCTTGATTGTCTTCTGAAGATATATATATATATATATATATATATATTCCATTATAATCATAAAGGGAAGATCCATGATATATATGTTAGGTTGTGTGAATTCAAATGGGGTGTGATCTGTTTATCCAGGTGTTTACTTATTCAGGATCCAAAACTAGACTGAAATCAATATATTATGACACTCATGGATGATGATGACATTATTTGATGTCTGAAGACCAGATTTAGAGAGGATAAGCATGTCTCTGCTTATTCCAAATATGAAGCTTCGCTTGGAGCTTGCGATTCAAACCTCCACGAAAACATCAGCTACAACGTCATAGCTACACAATGAGTCTTTTATATTTATCCTAAATGACTAATCTGAAACATTTTAAAAAGAATGTTTAAAGATTGGCCATTCACATCAGAGAGAAAGAAAAAATAACATGGCCTTTTGGGCAGACAACACCCAAAAGAGTCACTGAAATATGACTCAGATTCATGCAGTCTGACTGTGAAAATCCTCTATGTTTTGTTTATTTATTTACTATAAACTAGCTCAGTCAAACAAAGCAGAATATGGTCTTTAAAGTTAAAAAGTTTAACGCTTTTTTATGGCACGGGAGTCTTGTCAAACTGAATTTGGCATGCTACAGATCCTTCATAGCACATGAATGAATCATTCCTGCCATTGTGTGTGTGCCAGAGAGAGAGAGAAATGAAAGTGCAAACAGTAGGAAATTTAGAGCTTCAAAAAATAAGTTGATAGAAATGCAGTTCATAATTTTATGGGTATTTTTGCAACAGATACAATTGTGTTGTTTTTCATTTTTCTGGATGATAAATGTTTGGAGAGGTGCTGACTGGCATTAGTATCCAAATGTAAGCATACAGACATGCAAGGCCTAGATCGAACAGAAGTGTGCTGATAGGAGTGCAGGCAGTTCTTTTTGAAATATCTCATTTTATATTGACTGATTCAATTTGAAATTTCTGCTGCAATGCAAAGCCAAATAACTCAAGCTTATTTGCTAGCAAAGATAGATGTCAATAATCAGTCAGTTTTATGTCACATTTATAGACTCAAGATTAAAAAAATAATAATAACAAACATCAGAATTCAAATTTGGATAACAGCAGTTTTATGTTAAGTAAGAAGCAGGTCTGAACCTGTTTCACCCACACATTCCTAATCCTTTTCTCATGTTACTGTATAAACAGGACATGAACATGCCAAGACACGAAGCAACATGCCATGCAAATGCTTGTTTACTGATCAAAAAGAACAACATACTATTTAATGAACATAATCATTTGAGTGAATAATTAAATGAAATATGAATACACTGTAAATAAAAGTAATACATAAATAAATAAATTCAGACCTCTCCAGCTCAAATTTTTCTATTGACTGGTCACATCTAAACTTTTCAATTGGCCAAATTGAATGAGTGTGAATTTTATTTGATAAATTCAATCATCCCAACAGAAACATTTAGATGTAAACAGTCAATAGAATTTTTTTAGTTGGAGAGGTTTTTATTTACACATGAAAAACATGTGACCGTCTGTAGAAAAACAAATTCACATGATCAATGCCACTCTTTTTTTCATTTTTATTATTAGTGACATAGAAATACTGCAGCACATTTCTGTTTCATTTCTTATAACTTCCAGTTTTATATAAAATGTTTGAATCCCAGATTTGGTCTTCATTGTAGGGACACCTGTTTCTCTGCTGTACCCTTATGAAACAAAAATATATTGCAGTATATTGGAAAATAACATGTAATATATTAAGCATATATTCTTATATATATATTTATTTTTTCCAATATATTGCAATATATTGAAAGCGGCAATCATTTGTATATTTTGCAATATATCATATAATATATGTATCATCAATATATTATCAAATGTATTCAAATATATAATATATTAGAAAATAAAAAGGGAAAATAATATATTACAATATATCACAATATATTTTAAGAAATATATTGGTAATATATTTTCCTTTCATAAGGGTATATATTGTTTTTCTCAGAGTGTAGTCCCTGTCCTCCGCACCTGTCTAATGTAAGAGTGAACACACCCACATGTTCCTAAACACACACAAACAGCAACTTGATCAGGCCTGTTTACACGGAACTGATGGCATTTGCTTGGAAGAAATCCTCTGGTACTTGCACCCAACATGATGTAACCTGGAAAAAAAGTCATAATGTGAGGAAAACTGTACATAATTAGCGCCATAACAGAGCAATTGTTTAACACTTAAAGATTTAAAAGTATATTCATAGCATGAGTGCATTTACAGTGTTGCATGTGACTAGAATGTGTAGGTGTGTCTTAAATTTTGACTTGCAGTCTCAAGCACATTATATATTGTAGATCAGCCATTTCTGCAAGACACACCATGTCTGCAAGAGACTGTCTGAAAGTTTCAAATGACAAATAGACGATTGCATAAGCTGTGCATGCATGACTTGAAACTGCTTTCAAATATGGGCTAGTTGTGAGTGACTCATTTGTTATCAGATACATAATATCTTGCATTGAATTATTTTCTTGGTGCATTTCCATAAATCAGTCATTTAAATCAGGAAGTGCACAACATTCAGGGTTCAAATGCAGTTACTGAATTCCTGATCGACATGCTTCTGTCCCACCCTGTAGTTATTCTCTTGTTTATTGCTATGTGGCATGATTTGGTGTGGTGATGTGGTGACAGCTTCAACTGTTCAACTGTTCAACTTCAAGAATGAAAGCAGAAAAAGACAGACAAATAGACGCATAAAATAATGTACTTTCAGAGGCAATAAATATAGTTTGCAAATTGCAATACACATTTACTTTTGTTTAGCAAAGCGACAAACAACTGCTGCAACAACAGCGATTTACCCTAAAAAGACTGTAATATGAGGATTGTTGTAATATATGGCTTCAGAGATGCATTGAAAAAGTATGAGGTAATATCGGTCAAACACTGACTGCAGGCTTCTCACATGAACATGGATTTGAGTGGAGGTAAATGATGCACATCCAGTGACAGTTCAAGCAGGGCCACATTAACACTAACAGAGAACCCAGGGCTTTAATCTCAGAGGAGCCTGACACATCTTCATTTTGCAGACAATGCAATGGCCTACTGATTACATGATCATTTTGCACAAGGAATCTGTATGTCTGTTGATTCAGGAACAAATACAATAGACAGCAACTTCCGAACGTATGTCCTACAACAGTAAAATATGCACAGATATTACTACCTGAACTGATGCAGTAAACTTTGAAGTTGAGAATATTCTAAACTTAAATAAATATCTGCATAAATGTTTCATAGAGATCCATTTGAATTGTGCCCTGTACTAACTTTCACACTAAACAATTGTAGCGATACATCTTCTGATGCAAAGCTAGGGCACATCATCAATGATATTACCAGTGGTCATCAGGTGTTTTGGGTCTTTCGAACATCAGACACCCTCGCACAGGTGACCCAGGTGAGGTTGATCTGGCATCAGCTTGTGCTCTAGCAGTGCTCGACCACGGATCTGCTCTCTTTAACCAGAGCCACCAAGAGGCTTTTTCTGCCTCCTCTGTGCTATTAAAGATTGTCCTCTCTCCAGTAATGCCAAGTGCAGTATAAGCTCTGCAGAGAGACTGTCCTGCAAAGCCTCTGCATCCCACTTCCACTGGCAAGCACACCTAGCCTTCCAGCCTTTCCTGTGGCAGTCGCTGACTAAACTGTTGTAGTTCTCCTTCTTCTGCTTAAAGGCCTCCTCCATGCGCTCTTCTCACGGCACTGTAAGCTCCAGCATGACGAGACTGACACCAGGACAATGTCAGGCCTAAGAGTGGTTTTGGCGACATGCTGCAGGAACTTGAATTGACTGCCCACATCTGCTGACAGCTGCCAGTCCTCTGCACTGTTTAGAAACCCTGATGTTGCTCTAGATGTTGGTTTCGGTTTTTCCCCAGCTATGATGAAATAGGTGGTTTGCTTCCAAGGTTTGGACCTTCGACAGCTCATGATGGCACTGCATATGCTCTCTGCGATGGTCTTGAGCACCTGGTCGTGACACCATCGGTATCAGCCTTCCCCCAGATCTTTTGGGCAGCAACTGGGTCCCCTTCCTCTGGCAGAGTGGGCATGCCGGTGTATCGGCCAAGCTCCAGCAGTGCAGATTGGATGGACTGGGAAGGACGTTGTAGACTGCCTGGACTAGGAACTTAATACGGTGAGGCTCTGCCTACCAGAGGTCATTCCATGAGATCTTCCTCTCCACAACTTCCTCCCATCTCATCCAGGTGCCTTGCTGTCTCATTCCCACTGCTCTGCTGGTCCTCTCCTCCTCCACAGCTGCTCTCACCTCGTGCTAGATCAGTTACCTCCTCTCCTTCCCTCAAGCCTTGTCAAAACAGGGGGGTGGTTCCCAGTCCAGCCCTTCCTCTGGCCACTGTTCCCACTAGGACTCCACGATGTAGCCATGATTCTGCTTGATCCATAGCAGCCTCTGCTCTCCACTTCCTGCCGGTCCTGACTGCTACCCATGCTCCGGAGACCTTGGGGTCTGATGACTCACAGAGTTGCAGCACCTTTCTTGCACGTGAGACTTTGAACTCCTCCCGAATGGATTTTAAGGGGAGTGTAAGCTTGCCGGGGTTCCCATATACCGTAGGGCGATGCTGTCACGCTACTTGGCAGTCCGAATCATCTCCTCAGGTAGCCTCTAACTCTTCTTTCCAGATCTGAGATTGTAGTGATTGGAAACTCATAGAGGAACAATGGCCACAGTATCCTTGGCAGAATCCCAGTTGATCCATTTTTGAAAATTCTTGAATTTTCCTGGAAGGCCTGACTTGTCAACGTCCTTGAGCCATCCTTCCAGCTCCTCACAAGGCTGCCGTCAAAGAACTTCCCCAAGCTCTTGATTGGCTTCTCACAGATGGTAGGAATTGGTGTTCCTGCAATGGAGAATCGAAACTTGTCCACCACTCTGCCCTTTTTCAAGACCAAGGATCTTTTTATTTGCTGGTTTAAATGACATAATTTCACCAACATGTTCATTGCCAGAGCAAACAGGATCACTGAGGAGGTGCACCCTGTGACCATTCCCACCTCCAGTATGTGCCAGTCTGATGTTTTTGATCCTGTGGAGGCTCTCAGGCTGAAATCGCTGTAATAGTCCAGGATGAGTTCTCTTACCATTGGACCTGGTGCCTCTCTACACTGTAAAAAAATTTGCCGTTAAATAACAGTAATTTTCTGGCAGCAGGGGTGCCAGTAAAGTACTGTTAATTTACAGCTCTTAACCATTAATTTACCACTCTTATTTTTTAACAGTATTTTACCGTAAATTCTACCATGGAAATTAACTCCACTCCCACTGCTTCAAACAGTTCGAGTTTTTAAACTAGCATTCCTACGATGTTAGTACTATGAACTTATTTCATTTGAGTCCACTGAGAAGGAATATTTCTTACACTTAATGTGCAGTAATAAAGTAACTAAATACATGACTTTTACTCAAATCACTGCAGCTCATTGTCAGCTGTATTACACATGTATGTGCTGAAGTACTTAACACAGAGATCACCACTGTATCAGCGACTCCACATTTACTGCCTTTATATAAAGCAGCAGAAAATCAGAATTTGTGGCTCATCATTGACTGAAGCACCGGCTCTACTCTACAGCACAATGGTGAACAACAAAACTACATTAAACTAAACGATCTCTCTTGTGCAAACACACATTAATACAGTCAAGTTCAGTATTTACTCTCATTATCAGTGTATGACTTTGCCTAATTTTTTTTCTATGGATGTTCACAAATATTTTAGTTAAATTAACTTTTTTTTCATTTGGTAAATCTGACGTTTACATTTTACAGTATATTACTGTTTTTCCTTGACTTGACGGCAAAACACTGTAGAAAAACACTTTTTTTTGCTGGCAACCATTAATTTACGGCAAGAAACAGTAGAAAAACAGTTATTTACTGGCAGCAGGGGTGCCAGTAAATAACTGTTTTTCTACAGTTTGTTTCCTGTAAATTAATTACAGTTTATTACTGTTAAATTATGTTTCATTCTGTTTTTTCTTCATCTTAAATCTTTAACCCTTTAAACCCCACAAGAAAATCCTCAGTTTTAAATGAACACTTATAATGTGTGCACACTACAGAGTGTTAGAGTAACACTGAATCAGTGAAGTTAATAAGATAATTATGTGATTAATTGATGATTGAGCATTAGTGAAAAACCACAAGAAAGAGAAACACAAGAACTACAAATGACTTCAGCCACAGCCTTAGATGAAATCAACTGAATAAAAGAATACATCAAATCTCTCAAGATCTGATTAAACAACTACTAAAACAGCTTCACCAGATTCACATTACTAACCAGACTGACTTTATTTCTGTCAGATGTCTACAGAAGAACTTATGGAGAGTTAAATAGGTTTAGGTGTTTTTTTCACTACCATGATGGAGATCAGTGTTTACTTTAGTTGGGCTCTTGAACGTGACTTTTCAACAACTAAGGTTTTTTTTTTTTTTTTTTATGCTGTAACAATGCGCCTTTGGAACCTGTTATAGCAAAACAAAAGTACACAGGAGAAAAAAAATCTGATATTGTTGTTTATAGATTGACAAGAACAAATACTATTATTTCTGATCTAATCCCGTATCTCTTCTCTTATTGAATATCGATACTACAGCATGAGAAGGAACACTGCTGAGCCATAAGTTATGAAAGACTGTTAAGAAAATGTCACTCATAAAAAAAAAAAACCTTTGCTGAAATTTAGACAGAAACATCAAGAATCAGCGTATGAATCACAACAATGGTGACAATCCACAAAATAAATGAACAGATCAGTTCTGAACATCACAACACATGCTACTAAAACTTAAAACAAATGCAAAATTATAAGCACATAAGAATTCAAGAAAATAAGTGAACAATTCAGGGGCATAATTTATTCATGCCGCAATGCATGCTGGGAATCATGGATGAGTTTTATCCTGTGCTGGTACCCAGCATGCATTGCATCATGAACCTTTTGATTGTCACCATTGTTGAGATTCATATGCTGATTGTTGATTTCTCTCTTTGAGTGTTGTGGGGACTGCTGCCCGAAATACTTTTTAACTAAAACTAGTCGTTAAAAATTATAAATCCTGGTTATCACACTACTTTTCAATCTTACCAAATTGAAGTGTCATTCACTCAAATATTTCAACACCAAATTAATATTTGATTATTATAGTAACACTTTAAGTCAGTCTAGTAGATCATGCCTGTTAGAAACAACCATAATCACTTGACTATCAAAATTAATACTGCTGTAACAGATGCATCATAAAGATACAAATACAGCAATAAAACAAAATGTAAAGTGCAAAAGTCAATGGTCAGGAGCCCAACTAAAGCAAACACTGATCTCCACAATGGTGATGTCAAACGAAACAGTAACATTATCATCTAAATCTCTTTAATTCTCAATAAGATCTTTTGATCTCTGTTCTCTGATCTGACAGAAATAAAGTCAGTCTGGTTAGTAATGTGTGAAGTTGGTGAAGCTGTTTGTTGATCGTTTAAATCTTCAGTTGATTTTATCTAAGGCTGTGGCTGAAGTCATTGTATTTCATGTGTTTGTCTTGTTATGTTTTTTTTTTCTTCAGTGATTCTACTCATTAACAGCAGCTGTTGATCAGTGTCTGAATTCACTCATTAATTTTCATTCTCTCTGTCAGGTGGACTATATTAGTAAACTCATGCAGGGAATAGTGAATGAGGGTGTAGGGTGTGATTTGAAACACAGCCGCTGAGTGTCGACTTTGAACGTTGTTAATTTACGATATATAGCAGCAGGCTACTTCTCGAAAACGATGAATATTACCCAGAATGCACTGTTTTAGTGAAAAACAGTATGTTACTGTTGAAATTTGGCCGTTTTTTTACAGCGATTTTTAACAGTGTAGGGTTTCAAATACCTTTTTGTAGGGCATTGAGCGTCAGATCTAGCCACCTCACCACTAGGTCTCCCTAGCATCTCTGAGGAGCTGTGTGACCATGCCCACGTGCTCTAAACACCCTGGTGTGCCCGGGATGCCACCTTTCTGGACAGAAGTGTCTACATACCCATTCTTGAAGAAGAACTCGGTCAATCGCTTAGCTACGATGTTGAAGAAAATCTTCCCTTCAACACTGAGCAGTGGGATGATACGGAACTGGCTGATATTCACAGTCTTTCTGCAACTCACCACTTTTGCTCTGCTTTTCCTCTTCTCCAGATAACAAATAAAAAAATAAATGTTATAGCAAGACAAGAAAAAAATGATACATCATGTTGAAATTTTTAAATGGATTGTTGTAGGTTTAGCAAAAGGTCTGTATGATTGACTGGTCTTAGTTAATGCAGCCAGTAGCCACTGTGGAGGTGAAGTGGCATGACAAGTGGTACAGAATAAACCTTACAACAGACAGACAATTCATGCTCACAGACACATCACTCACATTATTGTTTAGCTGTTGTCTTAATAGTGTGTTTGGAGTCAGAAGTAGAATTTTAGATAAGAGTGATGAAATCTGATAATTTCATTTGTTTGGGGACAAATGGGATAGTGGATAAAAATCCAGGTAAATAGCTTGTTATTAAATATATACTATACTATAACTATATATACTATACTATTATTACTTTTTTATTTAGATAGATATAGCTTATGTGTCAATGTATCCACTGTTCTGTCCGCCTCAATCTGATTGTAATGCAGAATTTTGGTTACAAAACTTAATTTGGCTTCACTTCATTTGAGAGATAAACCTCATTTCTATTGTACTCAAGAGCAGAGAAAACATTCTGGAAGCACACAAGAGCATATAGAAAACAGTCAAAGGACAGGCAGCTGAAAACTGAAAGATTTATTTTTTAAAGTTTTCCATGCCAGAGTGGAAATAAGGCTGGCATCCGGAAAACATTATCTTTTATCAGCCCACTGAGAGAGAGAGAAAGGGGGTGGAGATAGAAAGAAACATATCGAAACAAAGAGAATGTAAAAAATATGAGTGGTGACGGCCAGTGATCTCTATGTGAATTTTCCACTTAAGCAACAGAAGTATAAAAGTGCTATAACGAAACACAAAGCGTATCCTGTAGGATGTATGATTACACGCACACAATAAACACAACGCAATCCTTGCTTCATTCAATGAATATTATACAGGAGAGGCCAGAAAGTTTAGTGCAACTCTTTTTGTTTAAAAGAATATACAATTTACCACAGAGATGTAAAGTCTCGCTGATGGCCCTAAAATTCACAATGCTCATTACAAACATTGACACACACACACACACACACACACACACACACACACACACACACACACACACACACACACACACACACACACACACATGTAAGCTTGTAAGCAATATTAAAAAAATTAAGAAACATGAAACGAACATACTAAATAACAAGCATACTAAATTATCTTCTTCTCTCTTTTTAACAAAACTAAAGTAATGAATAAACTGCATACATTTATAACATTAAAACACATTAAAAAAATCTTAACCTAACCTAATCGGACATTTCTAAAAAATAAAAATAGGCCTTTTGTCAATGTCCTTGTTTGACAACCTGGTCTCCCTTATCACTACAGACAGTTTTAGATATTATGCAAATTAGCAGGTGCTTTAACAAATTCACGTACATGTATATAGCACTAAGACTCAAATGGATGCAATGTTCATTATTACAAGAAAAGAGAAAATGTGTCTTCTATTAAGCTGATTCAGTTTAGCTTAAAGTTCTCATTTGTGACGCAGCTGTCCGGAGCCATGGGAAGGGGAGGGAAATTCATGTTGATGTTCGTGTTCTGTCCTCTAGCTATGCCAACACAGTATTCAATTAAATTAAATTAAATTCATGTTTATTTGTATAGTGCTTTTTATGATACAATCATTACAAAGCAACTTTACAGAAAATTATGTTTCTTCAATATTATTTAGTAGTAGCTTATAAGTGGTGACTGTCAGTTTATGCGCATCTGACAGGATTTTTCAGAAAAATGAATACAAGACATATAGTCAGCCAGACGATGACGTTATTAACAGCAATTTACATGATGCAATCACACTTGTAGCAATATTTGTTAGTTCTGTTTGTTGATTCAGGGTTAGCATCATCTTAGGTCCTCTGAGGGGTCTGCGTCATCTCTTCTCAGGTGTTCTGGATCCAGACTGGAGCTTGTGTAAATCCTAGTTACCACGGGATGTAAATCCCTTGGCAAAACAGAGAAACAAATAGAAACATCATGAGCATAGGTGCTGTTCCAACAAATTAAAATTTACCCAAGCTAAAGAATAGTCTCTTTAGGGGTAAAACATTTTGTTACTTGCACAGTACCATCAAAGGAACACATTTTTACTTTATCTACTAAAGTGTGGATCTTAATACCTTGAGGGATGGTGCACCTTTCTTGAAGATGTTTTGTAGAATTCTATTTTTTTTTTTTTTTTTTTTTTTTTTTGATGGTCCACAACATTTAGTGCAGTAAACATTTAGCTTGTTTAAAAACCAAGCATGACAACAATAAGAAAACTTATAGTCTCTATTATTGGCTTTTAGCGTTTCTTAGAATACTAGACAATTACCCTGCTCTTAAACCATGCAGGACTGGTTATGACTGCTGAAGTGGCTCCATTATGATTTCAACACAATGTAAGGCAGTATATTCACGATCTTTTTCTGATTAATGCCATAAATCCAGCGTGAGATTTCATTATCTAATAATGTTAACACCCTGTAGCTACATGTCAAAAATTACTCTAGGTCAGTTGCATAAACACAGCTATTATGTTAAGACTGGTCTAGAAATGATTTACTTTTTGGATTCAAATAAAACGTTTTTATTTAACTAACTTTAAAAATGTATGAAGTCATGAGGAAAATAAAATGAGATAGCTATGCTGTAATACAGTTTTTTTCAACTGCTTACACACAAAATTATTACTTGTCACACAATTTCTAAAACCTGACACTCAAACACCAGAACCACACACTAAATCTGCAAAACCATACACAAATTTTTGGCCTTTTACTCACTTTTCAATTTCGTTAAACACTTTTTGCAAAACACAACACACAATTTTCTATGAAACACACAAAAATCTGACAGGAAGTTTCTTGATTTCCTTTTATAAACACAACCAATCAAAATGGCACACTAATTCATCAGTGCCTCACACTAACTCCTCACATGTGCAAACACTTGTTGCTTTACTTAACAGCAACCAATCATAACTGTAGTAGTGGCCTATAAATAGGCCAAAGGTCAAGTAACAGGTTTTGGAAAATGGATGCAAACACTGCAGACGGAGTAAGAGGAGTTGGAGGGAGAGCCAGAGGACGAGTTCGACTAAGAGGAGTTGGAAGGTGAGGAAGAGGACGAGTCAGAAATGGAGGACGATAAGGAACAAGAAGAGTGGTCTCGAATGAGATTAGGGTTACAGTAGTCGATCATGTGATAAACCATGGTTTAACAATGAGAGAGGCTGGACTGAGAGTCCAGCCTAATTTGAGTAGATTTACTTTGGGTGGGTATAATTCGAACCATTAGAAATGAGAACCGGTATGTAACAATCTAATGTAATGTACACATGTTCTAATGTACACAATGGCTTTTTTACAATAACAAACAATAGGCCTATACTATAATAAATATATTTTATTGTAGTACCCTTGCATTCATTTACTACAGAACATTGCATTGGTCCCAGTTTGGTAAGGTATCGAGAGAATATAGCATGTGACGTGGATGACGTATGTTGGCCGGACCCAGCCTGGAGGAGAGATGGAGCCTACACCCAACCATCTCCACATGCACGCACACACATTATGTTTGGTTTTACACTACATGCTACAACACTACATATTTTTGATGTATTTTTTTTTCTTTTCAAACAGTGTACACTAATACTACATTTACAACCACAAAGAGCAAAAAAGTTAAAGTTTGGTTTCAATTTTGCTTTTGTTTTTACTTTATATATTCAACAGCTCTCTCCCAATTACATTCAATCATGTACATGTTTTAGGTTTTGAATAACAGTGTGTATGTGACATAATCAAAAATATAACATTATGGTAAAGGTGTTTACAATGTAAGACAAATGTTTGCTTTTGAAATATGTTTGCGATATTTTGACTGTGGTGTTTCATTTTGAAAGAGATGTGAGGCATTTTGCATCTTGTGTGTGCAATTCTTGAATTTGTGTGTTAAGTTTTGAAAAAAATAGGAAAACTTTGGAAAATGTGTGTAAGCAGTTGAAAAAAACTGTAAGAACAAGAATTTAAACGGTATGGGTATGAACAAATCATGACAAAGAAAAGTTAACGCAGGTGCGTAGGTGTCTGTCAAAGGTGTGAATGATGGGAAGGAATGTATTTTTGGGTCTGACATTTGCATATACTCAATCTGTTCCTTCAGTTCTCGTTATTGGCTCTCAATTTTTGCACTTCTTGTTTGCCTTGAACTCCAGAAGAAACACCATGTCTGGTAAGAGAATTTTTATTTTTTTACTGAGATGTGTTACTGGTTCAAATTAACTAATGTCTCTGACTGCTGCTCTACTGCTGTATTTTAAGCATTGCAGCCTTCATTTAGGGTGCATAAATGTTAAATGTTTTTCAGCTGTTAATTGATTGGTTGATATTTATTTTATTCATTTTAAGGTTATGGTTTCTGTGGGAAGACAACAAGAAGAGGCATTTGGTGGTGGTTGAAATGATCTCTCTTCTGTCTTGAGGGTATGTTAAGGGTGTTGAATATAATCCTCTTGCTCTTAAAACTGTCCCTTCTCCAGAGGGCTGTAACCAGTTCTGTGGGTTGTATTATTGCTAGACATGACATTTCATATTTTGTACTTTTGACATAACTTGTAATAACTTTGAATGTTGTAAGCAATAGGCTTTGTTGTATTGTCAATATTATTGTTTATGATACACCTGTTTTCTACACACTAATTTTACAGACATCCAGAAAGGAATGGCTTTGCTGATTTCAGCCTTTAACAAATACTCAGAAAAGGAGGGAGACAAAAAGACCCTGAGCAAAGGCGAGCTCAAGGATCTGCTCACAGCAGAGATGGGAGACATCTTTAGGGTGAGAGGCACTGCAAAACGGTTTCATAAACTGACCAGTTGAAATATAATTTCTCATTTCATTATGCTTCATTTAAAAAGCAGGTATTAAAATTGATGCCTTTATATATATTTGAATTAAATAATAACATTATTTACAAAAAAAAAGTTAATTATTTTGTATAAATTCTCATAATAAATATATATTGTGAGCTATTGCTGATGTAAATGTGTCATTTAATTCATGTCACCATACTGACCAAGTCTCTGATTATGCTTTTGTGTGTGTTGTGTTTGTTAAAGAAATCCACTGACAAGACAGCTCTGGACAAGATTTTTAAGGATCTGGATGCAAATGCAGATGGCACTGTGGACTTCCAGGAGTACGTCACATTGGTCGCCTGCCTCACTATGATTTGCAATGACTTTTTCAAAAATCAATGATCTTGTCCTTACAGAACGTTTATCTGTAAAGTGGTGTTGCATCTGAAACTAACAATAAAGGTTTTTAATGATTTGAATTAAATCTGTATTCTTACAATATGTTAGTGTGAGTGTTCTTATTTGTAAATGTGTGTTTATGGTGTTTGTGGCTTCAGCTTACATGCACATGAAGGTTATTCCTATAGATATATTAGAACTATATGCTTCAATTTCAGATGGAAATGTTCACCTGTATACCACGACATTCCTAACCTAATACGTACATATAATGAATTGTCAAATTGCACTAGAAAGATACAGCCAGGGGAGTTTGATCAAGGTTGGAGCGAAACCCAGAGTTAGGCGTTTAATTTGGTTTAGAGCGAAAAGTGGACCTCGAGGTGCAGGGTTGAGATTCCCAGTTCTATACACTCTCAAACTACCAAATGAAGCTAACCCAAGGAGCTGTGGTTTAAAGTGATTTTAGAGCAGCCAAGGGGCATTGTTAGGCATGATGATACAGTAAATAATCACCGGGAAACTTTTTGGATGTTGGTGTGCGATTAGAAGTTGGTTCAGCCAGCTGAGTTAAGGACTAAACTAGGACAAGAGATGCCTCTACCACCTCCTTTTTTTTTGTGGTTAAGGGAGTGAACAATAATAGTGAGAGAGCACAGTAAGAGTAGAGAGAGGGACATAAATTTAGGTACGTTTGTGCGTTAAGGGTTGGGATTGTGGGAGGGGATGAATTTGGGGGTGACATTTCTTTATAACACCCAGTCTGTCCCTTCAGTCCTCACTCAGACTGTCCCATTTTCTTTCACTTCTTGCACGCTGTGAACTCCAGAAACACCATGTCAAGTAAGAGACTTTTAACTGAATTGTTTTACTGCTTAAAATTAACTAATGCATCCCACTGCTGGACTATAAAAGTCTGATGGGTTCAACATCTGCACATTAATTGCATTCTTTGAAGGGTAGCTTAGTTTATACGTATATGTTATATGTTTTTCGGCCATTAATTGATTAGTAGAATAGTTTAAGAGTTTGTGTGTTAAGAAGAAATCAGAGGAAAAGGAGGCAGTTGATGGTGGATCAGATGACCAATGAAAAAGATCAAGAAGATATATTTCTTTCTGTCTCTCTATTCTGTTTTAATTAAAGGGCATGTAGGGTGTTGGCCATAATCTGATTGTGCTTTTTTTTTATCCCTCCTTTTCTGAAAACTCCCACTCTTCAGACAATTATGGTCCGGCCCTTCTCCAGAGGGCTGTAACCAGTTGTGTGTTTTATATTTTTGCTGGGCATTTCATATTATTGTACTGCTGACATCTCCATTACTAATGATTGTGGATGTTGTAAACAATAAATTTTGTTTGATTGTTATTAATATTATTTTTATTTATTACACACCTGCTGTGTATCACACCAATTTCACAGATCTCCTTGAATCAATAGTTACGGTGATTACAGTCTTTCACAAATACTCAGAAAAGGAGGGAGACAAAAAAGACCCTGAGCAAAAACGAGCTCAAGGAACTTCTCATAAACGAGATGGGACCGATCTTTGAGGTGAGAGGCACTGCAGAACTTTCATAAACTGACCAGTTGAAATTTCATTTCTCATTTCATTATGAAATTTGAATTAAAAATGCTTAACTTAAAATGTTGTGTTTGTTAAAGAACGCCTCTAACCCGGCCGACCTGGACAAGATTTTTATGGCTCTGGATGCAGATAAAAATGGCACTGTGGACTTGAATGACTACATCATCATGGTCACCAGCATTATTATGCTTTGCGAGGAGACCTTCCAAAAATATAAATAAATATAAAGTATATTTATAATACCATGATAAATTACTTCGCTTTTATAACAGTACAGAATACTATATTAAAAAAAAGAAATCTGCCTTAGTGTGTGATAAGAAGCCACTTCAGATCACAACAACTGTTATTGTCCCTCCATTCTAATATTAAGCTAACACTAAAGTTAACAACACATCTCTCCAATTTCTCTATTCGATACGTTTTTTTTTTTTTTACACACATTGTATTTTTATTTTTATTATCCCACTGGCATTTCATTTGATTTATTTTGGTGTAAATTTTTTTTTAATTTATTTTTTATTTTTTTTGTGATCAGACAAGTTGCAAATTACTACATTAATATAAACTGCATTAATCTTTCTTGGATCTCATAAAATATAAAAATTTCCATTATGTGTCTCCATCTTGTGGTGGAACTTAGAACTCTTTCTTGGGCACTCGGAGCCTAAAAAAATGAACTTTTATCTCAAATTCAAAGAATGTTCAAGTTCAAACTTAATCTCACAGAATGGATTTGTTTTATAACATTCACAAGTTTCATTTATTTTTAATTTCAGTTCACTCACTTGGTAACCAAATAAAAATGCCTTTTTGAACAAAGATTAGTGCACAGTGCATAAATTGTTTTCCAGATTCTTATGGCGGGATTGTGGTTTATATTTTAAGAACATTTACAAATATCTACTGTATGTCTTACAAACACCGCAATACTATACATTACTCAATTTTAGTAATAATGTTGATGCAATTATGTGCTAATCATCATTTTTGTAGGTTGAGGTTTGGGGGCTGGGGCTGTCTCTCAAGGTTCTTGGAATCGTTCTAAACTCTAAACTGTTACTGATTCTGATGACTTTATTCATTTGTAACATTTGTAACAAGAGAACACATCAAAATAAATAAATAAATAAATACATCAAATAAAAATAATGGAGTGTGGGTGTCATCCAGTGGCTTCATATGGGTTTTTACATCTTCATTTCATTTAAGCACTTAACTTCACTGATAAGACAGACTTCTCAGGTCTGTGCTCCAAAGCATGCATGCAAATTTACAGAGTCTGTGAATTAACGTCAACATTGTTCAGAATTACATTAAAATTGTAATTCACCAAAATAAGGAAAATTCGTAACTGTTGGCATGTCTAGTGTGGAACACTTTTTATTATTTCTTTAAAAAATAAGCACTGAAGAAATTACTTTTAATGACTGTTTGACAATTTGGCTAATTTAATAAAATTATTATAATCTCTTAAAGCATATAATATAACTTAAATGTGTATCCTTTCAAAATGTGTATCTCCTTTCAAAGACAAAAACATTTATGTTCAGTAACCACGCTGGTTGCTAAATCAGTCTTCAAAGGTGCACTGCTTTGTTGTTATGTGAAAGAAGTCACTTTCAAGGCATGGAAATGCAGCAATTGCTGTGTTCGAAATGCCATAATAGCATACTACTCTTACTATTATGACAGTATTCAGTATGTATACTGTGCATAGCATATGCAAAATTTCTGAATGCATGGAATACCTAGAGGACCTACTATATTTGCCAGAATCTGCTAAATATAACTCTATTAGCCTACACTGAAATCAGTAGGCTTCAGAAGCTGTGTTTGGAATGACATGCTATCATACAACTCCTAGTATATTGCAGAATGCAATGTGTATACTGTGAATAGGCTAGTATGTACATTTTCTGCATGCATGGAATTCCTGGATTACATTTGCTGAAATTTGATATGCATCTGAAGACACTGCATGGGATACTGTGTCCCACAACGCAGGGTGAGTTGTGTGACGTTTCATCTTCAAATGCATGGGTGAACTGGAGTGGGGGGAACCTAATTATAAATGTAACACTTTCATGTACATATGTATATGTTACTGTAAACTAGAAACTATTGCTCTGTGTTTGTGTAGAGATTGTTTCAAAAATATCAAAAATATTGCAGTAATATAATATATAAATAACACAATAATATTATAAATACAAATAAATATTTATATTATACATAATTCAATTCTGCTGTAAAGACCCAAAGCAATGATTTTGACCCAATCGATCGAGTTCAAATTGAATAAGCCTTTTGCCAAACTCGTTCTTCTCCTTTTCCCATCACATATCAGATCGAAAAGGTATTTAATTTCAATAAAAATAAATGAAATATTTTACATTTTTTAATAAAAGGCCTCATTAATAAAATAGTGCTTATTGGATATGGTTAGGCTGCAACCATTTAATAATTTTTAATAAATATGATCATTTACACTCAGTATGTTATTGCATACTGTTTTCTAATGTAGGCTACTGCAGTATTGAGCTGTCACTTAACTATTGCTAAAGAAAATACTGTTATTTTAGTGTAAACTGAATTTATCATTATTTGAACTTGATGTGACTACTAGAATATATAGGTTTTTCCACTTTGTGTAAATGGCAACAATAAATGGCATCATTGTTCAGTAAAAGACAGCTCAGTGTTGATTCAGTTATGTTCAGTATGTAAAGTTCATTAATTAATTGATGAGTTCAATTCGGCATTAAAGCATATGAATCCTTATTAACAAGATTTTTTTAAAAAGAATGGTTTTAGCACATTTATTTGTAAGGTAACAGCCTCGCCAGCTGTGCTTCTTCTCGTTCTTATCGGGCAGCACCAATGTTATGGTGAAAACGCTGTTAAAAAAAATGACACGTCTAAATTCTCTCAATCAACTCTGTTCTCTTAAGATAAAGAAATAAACTCTCTAATCCATAAGTAAATATATTTGTAAGCTTTATATCAACCACTTCCACCTTTCTAGGTTCATTCCTCATTGTTTCTTTGAATAATATTTAGACAAACACAAATAACACACTGATTCCTCTATTCCACAGTGCTCACATAAAACTTGTTGGATGTTTTTTTTTTATATTATTTTTAAGGTTTTATTCAGCATAGTATGTCCAACCCTAAATCTTGTTTAATATTTAATATTTAATATTTTCCTCTTTGGTGCTTCTTTAAGTCCCTATCATTGTATTTCATAAAGTTGACGTTCTGTATTTCCTGTATCCCATTTATGTTGCCACACAATTACTGCGTTTGCTTCATATTTACTAAGTGAAATAGGGCTATTCATGATCTCCCCATTTTCCAAAGCCTGTTTTCCTAATCCATCAACCTTTATACCCTTTATTCCCCTATGAGCTGGTATCCACATAGGCCTAAATATTATCATAATGTTCATATTCTTAAATCTCATCTCATTTACTATACCCTGTGTACTGTGAAAAGTGAATGAATGCAATGACTTTAATGCCGAATATGAATCTGTACAAAGGCTAACCTTTTTAAATTTGAGTCACTTGTAGTGCAGTTGATGTTGCCATCACGATAAATGATCTGATGTTCTCCCATTAACAGAAGTGTTTAATGATGAAATAGTGAAAGCCAAACCTGCTCTCCCTGTTTTAGGATCTTTAGATCCATCAGCAAATGCTTGATATACAGTTTGAATGAAGTCTATTTTTAACAATAGCTACAATGTTTTCAGATTATTTAATTAACTATGACATATATCTACATATCAATGAATACAGCAGGACACATTCGTGGAATTATTGGATTAATTTTCAGTTACGCTTAAAAATAAAAATAAAAATAGGCAGTATGCACTGTGTAGTGGGCAGTACGCTAATGTGCATTGCGAACACAGCCGGTGTCTCGTGCAGGGGGCGGGCTGGCGTCAGTCTTTCCCGTCTGGAGTCTGACGCACTCCGCCAGCCAATAAGCTCATGTAGCACTTCGGCGCCCGAGCCCGCTGTGGAGGCACTAGGCAGGAGTTCTTCAAATAAAGATGGCAGATGTTGTCGAAGGAGACGGCACTTGCTCCGCTGGTCCTTCCACGCTTCACTCGGCGGCTCTCAACGGCTCCGGCATGAGCTCGGGGACCTGCGCCGGCGGCATCGTCGCGACCACGGTCACCTCCGGGCCTCGGCTGGTCCGCATCGTCAAGTCGGACTCGGGCTATGGCTTCAACGTCCGCGGGCAAGTAAGCGAAGGAGGGCAACTAAGGAGCATCAACGGAGAACTTTACGCCCCGCTGCAGCACGTCAGCGCCGTGTTACCGGGCGGCGCGGCAGACCGAGCCGGAATCTCAAAGGGCGACCGTATTCTTGAAGTGTAAGTTTATATAAGACTCGCTTTACAGCGCTGGCCGCCTCCACCATCATCCCCTTGTTCGACAGAAAGCGGCCAGATTTGGTTTTAAACACTAGAGATTAAAATCCATAGTGCTTTGAAGGCGTCTGAAGAGAGAAAAGACGCTGTAATCCAGTGCGACTGCTAACGTGGCTAATAAGTGAGTTGATGTATATTGGAGTAATAAGCTGAAGGTGGCCAGCCTTGACACTCCAGCACTGCATATCCTCTTAATAGTCACGAAAAATGCAACATATTATAAAAATGCACGCTATTTAAATGCCATACAGATGTTCCCGAAGACACATTTGTCCTGGACTGCAGAATGCACTTCTTTACAGCAGGATTTCATATTCTAAGCACATCCCAGCTTGTCATTCAGACATCTAGTATTACAATTATCCCATGTCCTTTAGGTTTTTTTGTGAATATAAGAATAATCTCCTTTTTTAGAAACTTATTTCAGAATTTCAAGGACATCTTATTTGACTTTTTCATAAATTCAGCCTGCAGTTTCAGCCTCCCTGATCTTAAAGAGATAGTTACCAAAAAATAAAAATTATGTCATCATCTACCAGCCCTCATGTTGTTCCAAACCCAACCCCCCCCCCCCCCCCCCCCCCCACAGCCAGAATGGCATCCTCAGTCCATTTGCTTTCATTTTATTGAAAAACAAAAAGATGCCTTGAAAGTGAATAGAGACTGTTACAGTTAGTCTTACACCTTATGTTACGTTACTTTAGAAGTGAGTCATTTATGTTTGGAACAACATGAGTATGAATAAATGTTGACACGCTTTATTAAAATTATTATTTCTGGCTGAACTATCCCTTTAGCATCTCTTTCCACACAGTGTTTCTGCCTGTCAATATGCAGCATCAGTGTATGTCTGTGTGAATGGCTGCTTCATTTCCACTAGATAAAGAGGTTTGTGTTTGGACGCGCTTGTCTTCATTGCAGATTCAGGTCACATACAGCAGCGTGAACAGACAAGCTCTCTCATTCCCTCTCATCTTGCTGGAGCTGACTGTGCACTGTTCTGAGCAATACTGGGTCAGATTCAAAATAAAGCACATTGGACAAATGTGTTAATGATGGCACACACTTTCTGAATGATCGGCACATCCTTTTTATAACCATGGTGATCTCAAACATTTGCAGCATGATTATGTAACCGCAGACTTGTCTGTGGAATACATTAGGGGTATCTTTTAGGAGGAACATCTGGGTTATATTTGGGTTCCGATTTATAACTTGTTGGTGTTATTGGGTCTCGAATCTCACTGGAGTGGTTCCGGTTGCATGTTGATATTCACAGGGCACCTCACTGATGCTGGCGTTGGTTGTCATGATGACAAGTGGTTTCCGTGGCGCTGAAGGCGACAGAGCTCAGCATCAGTCAGTGTAAACTCAGGACCGAGAGGGGGGCTTAAATCCACCAACTCTTTCTGTTTTGCAGGCGTCCCTAAAAACATTCTATCTGCACACAGTGCACAGTTCATATGAAATGCAATGTTTTGCAAAGCACCCTCAGAGACAAGCCCCCTAAACCAAAAGGGCTGGTAAAAAGCATTTTGTCTTCAATTGATCAATCCTGGTATCGATTTTAAGAGAGCAAACCTTTACATTTTGTTTATTTTCAGTGGCTGCATGAAAAGGCAGTCCCTGCCTTCTGCTGATCTGATTTATGCACCTGCACAGTTTGGGTCTTGTTGTTACATTTTAGAAATAATCATTTTGTAATGTATATAGTTTGCCATCTGCATTTAATGCTAGCAACAAAATGACTGTGAACTACAAAATATTGTCAAACAACATTTATATTGAGTCTTCCTTGTGTACTAATATACATAAACAAACATACAACATGACCAGCGCAGCTGGTTCACAAGCAAATTACTCTTTTTAGTGAATCAATAAAGATACATCATGTCATGACCAATAGAGCCTGACTCACAAAGAATAACTTTTATAAGCCAGTTATTTTATTCAGTAGATTAGAATGACAAGTTACCCCTTTGAATCAGTTCAAACTCTATTCTGTTTAATTTAAAGGGGGGATGAAATGCTCGTTTTTCACTCAATATCATGTTAATCTTGAGTACCTATAGAGTAGTACTGCATCCTTCATAACTCCAAAAAGTCTTTAGTTTTATTATATTCATAAGAGAAAGATAGTCTGTACCGATTTTTCCCGGTAAACAAGACCGGCTGGAGGCGTGACGTGTGGGCGGAGCTAAAGAATCATGAGTGCCAGTAGGCTTTTGCGTTGAGAGCGTCCAAAACAAACCATGGCTAACAGTCAGATTCAGCGTATATTTATGATCCAGAATCAGATCCAGAGGCTGAAATTTAACAAGAGCAGCATCAGCAAAGGTGTCTCTGTGTGGTATGTACTGAAACTGTATATATTTGCTTAGCGGTTTTGGAAAATGACTAAGTTCCACTTTATGTCGTCTTTTTTTTTTTTTTTTTTTTTTTTTTTAAGCTGCACATGTGGAAAGTGCAGTCTGATGACAACATCGCATGTTGTTTACTTGATGTGCTTACGCGCTGATAGCTAAGTTAACAACACAGAGATATTTGAAGCAGATTTACTCACCGCCTGCGGTTCCAACACACGATCGTGACCCTTTTTCGTTGGGACTGCATTATCCTTAAGAAATAAACAATGTGCAAATCCGGCGTCAAACTGGGCCTTGTTTGTAAAACAAGCATCTTCAAAATGCAGGGAACAAACAAAAACGCTTGCACAACTCCGTTGATGCTCTGTAAAAAAAAAAAAATCCATCCACTAGTCCCTTAATGCTGTTTTTTTTTTCTTTGGTAATCTGTGCAGGGTTGTCTTGCCCTGGCAACCAAAAACACTCTCATTTTGTGACATTTCGCGACGCTCTCGCTCTGATCAGTGAATGTCTCGGCTGTGCTCTGCTATACGGGATCGCACGCTCTTCCGGCAGACGTGCCCTTAGGACCCATATAAGGAAATTCCGCTCCATCTTACGTCACACAGAGCCATACTCGAAAAAAAAACTTTCCGAAACTTGTGACAAACCGGAAGGAGTATTTTTGGAACAGAAATACTCCTTCAAACTTACAACTTAATTTTTGAAACTTTGTCCATGTTTAGCATGGGAATCCAACTCTCTTTAACAGTGTAAAAAACTCGCATGAAATAGCATTTCACCCCCCCCTTTAAAGCATTTAATCATATCAGTGAAATTTGTAGTAATATTTAGTGGGCAAAAAAGGCCTATTGTCTGCTGTGAGAAACCAAACCAAGCAGCTTTCTCTTGGTAAATGTGGCGAATCTGTGTGACCAACCTGAACATGTTGTGAAATTTAAACGGCGAAATCTTTAACCTTCAAACGGAATTCCCAGTTGTTTGGATTCCTGTTGAACTGACTGTATTTCGCCTGCTAAAATCTGCTGAGCAGAAACAATTTCTTTAAAAACAAATACCCGATGGAATCAGAATCAAATTGATGGTTTTTAAATTGGAATTTAATTTGGAAGCCTGTGTTGATACCCATCACTTTAAATCGCTCCGTTCTCTGTGCTCCCGTGCAAACGTGTTATAAACAGGCGAATGTACTGTAGATTGTAATGTCAAATATATGATGGAGGCTTAGCTTGTCTGGAAGCAGGTCAGCCTGCTCTGTCTCGTGTTTAATGGAGTGTCAAAAAAAGGGAGATGGTGTGTGTGGACACATTGTAGGTTGGAGCCATGGTCAAAATGCTTCCATGGGCAAAACTATGATTCAGTGGCATGTAAGTAAGGAGGAAGAGTGAGTGTTAAGTTGATTCAGCTTTTCTCTGGGTGGCTGACTGAGAGCTTCTTTGAGCGTCTATGAGAAAGATAGATAGAGAGTATGTCAATACACTGCTGATAGCTGTTGAGTAACTCTTAAGTACTTTGTTCCAACTCTTCAGCACACTGGACATCATGTTCAGACAGGGTTTGTTTTCTGCCCTGAATAATCTCTGAAACCTACATGACAGCCAGAATGAGGGGTCTTTTCGTATTAACTGTATCAAACACATACACACACCACATACATCACAGATTTTGAGGTCACACTCTGGTTTTCAGGGCAGAAAATGTAATACCGGTACTTTGAGTAAGACCAGTTCAGTCATCTCCCGAGAACTCTCTCTTGTAATAAAACCTGACTTTTAGCAGAGCGCAAAAATAAGGATTATTTTTCTAATAAGTTGGGCTAGTAGCTCAGATTTTTACAAAATATTTTTTTCTTTTTACCTATGCATTTTTATGTTTGATATTTATTTATATTTCTATAAATTGTATGAATTAACATGATATTGGTCTGTACATGCATTGTACAAAGGCACCTACTTTTTTTGTTAATGATTTTGAAAGAAGTATGTTATGCTCTATAAGGCTATATTGATTTGATCACAAATACAGTACACTGTTCTAGTGTAAAATGTGATTTATTCCTGTGATGGCAAAGCTGAATTTTCAGCATCATTACTCTAATCCTCAGTGTCATTTGATCGTTCAGAAATCATTCTAATATGCTGATTTGTTGTTTAAAAATATTTCTTATTGTAAATTTTTTTTTTTAAGAATTCTTTGATAAATGCATATTTGGTTTGCAGACCTGCCAACATGTACGCATTTTTCGTACTCTGCACGCATTTTGACCCATAAGTAGGCTTGTACGATTCGCTGCTCTCTAGTTACGCATTTTGTTGCGTCTCGCATTTCGCCGATTTCAGTTTCTATGCAATCTATGACGCTGATTCTGCCGCTGATCCACAGCATGTAAGTGGAGTGAAAAGCTTTCGGCCAATCAGAGCGGTGCATGTTAACCCACCGCCCACCTGCCCCTCCTATCCACAAGCTTAGTTGGCAGTTAGAAAAGTGGTGGAATGGCTTGAAATCTAAAAGTTTTAGACAGGGGCCAGGTGCTGATTAACGTAAGATAAAGGTAACAGTTAGGCTATGTTTAGCCTAATTGAATTTATGGACATTAAAAATGACCTTGACATGACATCATAACAAGCAGTCCAGCTGTGACGAGCTCAGTTCAGTTCACGCGTTCATGTAGGCTAACATGTAAGGGTGGCCCTGCCAATAACGCACCTAAAAGCTGTGAATATTTTATATTTTATGAATATAATTATTAATAAACAAGTGTTTTCTGTATCAATGTCGTGTCGACTGCAAAGATAAAGTTGACGATGCTGTCTCGCGATCTTCGCAGTAGTGAACGCGCCAGAGAAATGCACATTTCATACGGATTAACGTTACATAAGCAGAGAGCAGTCTGTTATCTTTCGTTTTGAAGTGTTCTGTTCAACCCTCTTGAGTCGGTTAACGCCTTTACGCGTTATGAGTCATTTTCTCCTGATAACCCCGAAAAGAACTTAAATTACGCTTTCAGTTTTGATCGTACAGATAAGAGCAAAATCAAATCTGTAAAGGGTCTACTTTTATTTTTATACAGACATAATAACAACAAAACTTTGTGCACATAAAATAAAGATAACAAACAAGGTGTGCTGTCTGCAGCCTTTGTCTGCTGTGATATTCATTTACAAACACGTCATTAAAATGAACTGTAACTCAGTGAATACTCAACGAAGAGACATGAGAGATATATCTATAGAAAGATTGACATGTCTACTTTTAAACTAAACAAATGCCGAAAACAAATATTCTGTGATAAAGTAATCCATATGAAAACAACGAGATGTCTTGTCCGTTTTTCACATCTCCCTTCATTATCTTCTAATTCGACCACACCCCCGCGCTGAACGGTCTGTTCAGATTCTAATGTTAAATTTAAATAAAGTTTTTATTTGCTTCGCGATGAGAGGAATAAGATATAAGTCACCCCAAAATGTGATGTGGTTGAGTATTTGAGATTTGGATTTCCTCAGAAAAAAAGAATGAAGCACTTTATTCAGCAGAGATAATAAACACGAGTAAGTCTCTTATTATTTATTTATATACTTGTCCTAGTTTTTATATAACGTATAAACATTTTACTAGTTAGACTTTTTCCAAACTATAATTCCTGACTAAATGTATAATCAAGTGAAACATTATGAAGTTTCAATAACAATATGCAATATTATACCATTCAAAAGCTTGATGTAAATAATATAAATGTAACAAATAAATGTAACTGTAACAAATGTAACAAACAATGCTGTTCTTTCACCTGTTAAATGTCACCGTCCCGTATACGGGACGCCTAAATTTACTTCAATATATTACAATTATATCCTAATCTAATCATGACAAACTATATATCGTTGGAAAGGTCTAAGACTCCTAAATAGATATTTGACCATGTTTTGTTGTTAAAAATTAGGAAGGAACAGTAAAAGATTAATTTATAAAAAGAGTGCACCTCAAACCATATACATCATAACAGAAGTTCTGACCTTTGTCACAAAAAATCTACTCCGCTTCCTTTTTCCCTATCACATGTTTTAGTAATCATCATAAATTATATATCATTTGAAAGCTTATATACTCCAAATTCATTTTATGAAAACCATTTTGAAATCGGACACTGCGTTACCATGTAAATCATACTTTAAAATCTTTTAGCGTGCTCCTCCCCCTCAGTGGGAGGGGTCATATTCCAAATATATTACGGTCTTTTAGAATCAAAACTTTTCATAATCTTGACAAAATACATATCGTTGGAAAGGTCTGAGTCTCAAGATTCCATATTTGGTGGTTATTTTGTCATAGACAAAATATTGAGAGAGAAATTGATACATTTGTGACAAACAAATGCATCCAAAAAATTCAATGGAGTTTCAATGGCCCCCGGTGGCTTTTTGTGGTATAACACTTAAACAGAATTGCATATGAACCTACATTTTTTTTTTTATCAACTTCAAATTTGGAACACAACTTATTTAGACATATGGCTTTAATTTTATAGAAATTGTGGATTAAAACATATTTTATAAAATATTTATTTTATATAAAATATAATAAAAATAAAATAATAAATGTATTTACAGTAAATTTAAACTTCTATAACTTTTTTATGCTTTCATTTTTTTCACTTCTGCAATAATCTGCAGATTGTCTTCTTTAAAAAGAGACCAACCTTTGGTCTGTATTCAAAAGCGTTTATGAATTATAACAATTTAAGTGTGAATAGTGTACTTTCACGTGTATGTAAAAAAATGGGGGTGACAGTTAAAAGGTTAATTCCCCCCAAAACACCTTTAACAAGTTAAACAATGCAAATGTTTAAACACTTTGCATGGAAAATTATTTAAAAAAATGTTGTTTGTTTTTAGCAAACTGATTTTGATATTGATAACTGCTGGTTTTGCACATTTATTTAATGTTTTGATTTATTTATTTAGAAAGAATATCCTCAGTTTACTTTTATTTCTGACAAGATTTTCAGGTGGAAGAAGTTTCCATGGGCTATGCCTCCAGTACAAAATGTTCGGAGTGATTGTAGAAATTGTATAACATTTATGGTCTACTTGTATATGTTATGGAGTAACTAATAAATCTTAATTGGTGAAAGGATATTATGTGCATAATATGTATTATAGTGTTAGGTATCTCATAGGTTTCTCACAGATGTGTGTGCAACGGTGGAGCATACATTGGCAGTGGGCTGTAAGGTGTGTGTATGTGGGGGGGGGGGGGGGCGGGTGTAGTACTCATAAAATTTCTTCAAGGTTGGCAGGTATGGGTTTGTCGTTTTCAATACTTTCTCACTGATGCTTTCCAAATTATCACTGGTCATTTTTGCAAGTAAAAAAAAAAAAAAAAGCACATCTGTGTTAACAAGCTAGATAAATACAATTGCAGCAAGAAAACCAAACATTTCAGTCTGCAAGGCAAAATGCTTGTACAGGATCAATAAATGTTACATTTTCAGTGGTATCACAGTACTGGCTTGAAAGGGCAAGCATCTGTTCTGTCAACTGGCCCAAATCATGCTCACACATGGCCATCCTTCTTGTGGAGCCCTGAAAATATTAGGCCAGATAATAGGAGCTCCAGGCACTCCACCAAAGTAGTGGTTCAGGATTAAATGATATCAGATCTGACAATAACCCTCTAAAATTGACTGGAAACACAAGATTGATAATATTAACCCGTTTACATCACACTGTAATTGGCTGTGAGTACACGCTTAATTCTGTAACCAGATCTTTTCTTCTTTCCTTCCATCTACAGAAATGGGGTGAATGTGGAAGGGGCCACTCATAAGCAGGTGGTAGATCTCATCCGAGCAGGAGAGAAAGAGTTAGTCTTGGCCATCCTGTCGGTTCCTCAGCCAGAGATGGACAGCCTTGATCCCGGGGACGATGGCTCATCTCAGTCCTGCTATGACTACAGCGACAAGCAGGCCGTGCCCATCTCCGTGCCCACCTACAAACATGTGGAACAGAACGGAGAGAAGTTTGTAGTGAGTGTTTAATCTGCTCTGGCCACTTATGCCTCTGTTTGGTTTGATGCTTTTTCTCCAGATGATTTCAGGGTTATTTTTTGACAGCATTGTGTTTTTGTGTCAGGTCTACAACGTGTACATGGCAGGCAGGCAGTTGTGCTCAAAGCGTTATCGGGAGTTTGCCATCTTGCATCAGAATCTGAAGAGGGAATTTGGCAACTTTGTGTTTCCCAAGCTGCCGGGGAAATGGCCTTTCTCCCTGTCTGAGCAACAGCTAGACGCTCGCAGGCGAGGGCTGGAGGAATACTTGGAGAAAGGTAAGAGAAGACAACAAAGGAAGGTGCTGTGAGATGAAAATCTGGAAAAGAACTGTTTACAGATCTTTCTAACATTTCTCTCTTTCTGTTTCTCGGCCTTTCCCTCTTGATCTTACCAGTGTGTTCTGTTCGGGTAATCGGAGAGAGTGACATCATGCAGGAGTTTTTGTCGGAGTCTGATGAGGTAAGGTTTTGTGTATAATAGGGCTGTCAAGATATTATATTCATTAAACGATTATCAAAGGCCCAATTATTCGCAATAATTATATTTTAATATTTATAGAAAATTTGGGGAAAAAGTAATCACACCTAAAATTTGAGTGTAGTGAAGCTGAGAAAGAGTTTGTAACCATAAACCGTATAAAATGTACAAAAAGAACAATGTTGATTTCTTTATTTTTTTTACATAATCAAAGAAACTTCAACGTTTGCTTTCACCTGTCATTGCCTTTGATTTTGTGTGATGGAAGTATGCATACTTCATTGTCTTTTTTCTGTTTTGTAATGGGTGACAACAGACATTCAACTGCAATACTGCCACCTACTATGTTGGAGTGTCAACAAGATAATTACCAACACCCTAGTTTGTCCAGCAGAGCGCTTCATTGTTTGCCACGGGCGATCTGGATGTAATGCTTTAAAGCTTAAGTCTATGGTAAACCATTGAAACTTTGAATGGCCTTATCTCCGTAAAGGCACTGCAAATCCACACCAAATTCAGGGGATCCCATAACCTCGAGGAACCCTCTCGAACCTGAATCGAGTATACTGTAAGTCTCGAGGCCCTCTTTGAATAAGACCACCCCCGTGTTGATAGCACCTAGGGTTCGGGAGTTATGGGTGGTTAAATTCGTGGTCCACCGCCGACCGATCTAGTGATCCCAGGGAGCTACTGCAAGTGGGGAGTTGTGTTCGAGAGGGTTCCTCGAGCTGAAAGGATCCCCCGAATTTGATGTAGATCCACCATCGCGTTCGCGAGATAGTGACACCAGTCAACACTTTCACTTCAGTAAGGAGGTCTCTTGTTCAGGCAGCAGTATTCAAGCATTGTCTCATTCGACCGTAAGTGCCCTATATTATGTCACACTTCACACTTCTGTAGTAAGTTTCCTCTGTGTGTGAAGGTGTAGTGCAAATACATGAATGAATATTCTCTCTCTCTCTCTCTCTCTCTCTCTCTCTCTCTCTCTCTCTCTCTCTCTCTCTCTCTATATATATATATATATATATATATATATATATATATATATATATATATATATATAAAACCCATATCAGTCTAGCTCTAATGTTAACAAATGTGTACTTTTAACATAATATCAATATGTTTAAAACATCACTGTTATCATCAATACTGGTGATATCAAAACACTCAAACTGTATATGTTGAGTTTCCTACTAATATTTATCTACATATCTATCCAACGATTGCCATTAGGGTCATCTGATCTTAAAAAAGTAGTATGAAGGATGGCAGTTTGGTGTCTTTGAGAAAACTTTGAGAAAACTATACAGAATGTCTTTCCAAAACAGATGGGCCTGGTTTTATTTCTGTTTGTTTAAATTTATGAAAAAGCAGCATTTGAAAATGTGGCACTTGTGATGTTGTTTGTATACCCATTTGCATGTTCCATTGCTGGGCTGTGAGTGTGAGGCTGTACCTGTCAAGCTGTTTCTCTAGTACACGGTGGACAAGCAGCCTGAAGCACTGCTCTGTCTATTTGGACTGTATTTTTAGGACTCTCTCTCATTCCTCCTAGAATTATAATGGTGTTTCTGATGTGGAGCTAAGGATAGCCATGCCAGACAAAACTACAGTTACGATCCGGGTGCGAAAGAATTGCACAACAGACCAGGTCTACCAGGTACAACGTTTATTCATGCAACATTTTATATCAAACACAACAGTTCCCAAATGCATACATTGCATTCTTCCACCTGTCTTTTTCAGGCTGTTGTAACAAAAATTGGGATGGACAGCATTACTGCAAGTTATTTTGCTCTGTTTGAAGTCATTAACCACTCCTTTGGTAAGAGTTTGCCTCTTTTTCCAGAATGACAGTCTTGTATGCCTGTGTTTAGTAATAACTGAACTAAAATAAAATTGTGCTGAACAGAAAGGAAGATGTTTTGAAGTATGTTCGCAACCAAATATTTTCTAGTCCTTTTTTAACTGTTGAAGTCAGTGGGGACCAGGAACTGTTTGGTTACACAGATTCTTCAAAATATTATCTTTTTTTGTTCAGCAGAAGAACAAAATTAATAGAGCTTTTGGAACAACTATAGTGTGAGTAAATAAGGACTGAATTTTCATTTTTGGGGTGAACAATCCATTTAATATTCATATTTTTAGATGCATCCTAAGACATGTTATGAAATTTGACCTCTAGTAGAACTGCTTCTGTCACTAACTGAAATTAATTGGGTATGCATTTTAAGTTTTATAGTTTGTTTGTTTGTATAATGGCTGTGATTTTTATGGAAACAGTTCTCACAATTGCTGCCTTTTATTTCTCAGAATTTAAATGGTTCTTCTGTTAAGCTCTATTTGACAATTACCTTTTTATTCGGAGGCAGAAACAAGTTTTTATAGATTTTAATAAAACATACATGTATTTAAATCAAAAGCACGTGTCAACACAACACATGAGTAGCTTACTTTCTTTTGTATGAGTGGGGTTTGGGAGCTCACGGGCTGTTTAATTGTACAATCCTCTTTGTTTACTAATCTTCTTATCCAGTCACTTAATGAAGGCAAAATGTGCATGTGGTGTGTGTGTGTGTGTGTGGCAGTAATTCATGCTAACAAATCTTTAAAGCCCCATCCACATTAAATGTGATGTGTCTCACAATATTGCTGTAGTAGAATCTGTAATTGCCCCCATAATTATCCCATCAGTTAGTTTGTGTGTGCTCTGTCTTTAGCATTTTATTTCAAAGAAGTCTCTAATACTCACCAATGCTACATTTATTTCTTTATTTTTATTATTATTTATTTAATTTTTTTTTATAGCTAAGCTGAATTTTCAGAAGCAATTACTCCAGTCTTCAGTGTCACATGATCCTTTCGAAATTTGGTGCTCCAGAATCATTTAATTATTTTTATCCCTTATTTTATCATATTATTTTATATGTTGAAAACTGATTTGCTGTCAAATTTTTTTATGGATAACTTGATGTATTTTTTTAGGGTTCTTTTAAATAAAAAGTTCAACAAACTGCATTTATTTAAATTTAAAATCTTTCGAAAGCATTTAAATGTCTTTACTGTGATTATTTGGTTAATGTAATCCTTGCTGAATAAAAGTATACATTTTCCTCACAACTATATAGTATCTATTAAATCTATATATATATAATATTCATGATATAAAGTGAAATATGATGATGAATGAAGTACATAATAAAGTCTTCCTATAAATACCCTGACTCTTCATCTTTTACACTTCCTCTCTCTGTCCCTGTTTCTTAATGATTATCTTCCTCTCCATCTCTGTCTCTCTCGATCTCTTAGCACGCAAGCTGGCCCCTAATGAGTTCCCACATAAGCTGTATGTGCAGAACTATACATCTGCCATCCCAGGCACCTGCCTCACACTTCGCAAGTGGCTCTTCACCACAGAAGAAGAGATTCTGCTCAACGACAATGAGCTGGCCATCAACTATTGCTTTCATCAGGTCTGCATACATGTGTGTTTTCTAGCAAATGTGTGTTTGTGGCAGTGTGCTTTCAATCTGTACTGCTGTATGTTTACTTGTGTCCTCTCTCAGGCTCTGGATGATGTGAAAAAGGGATTCATCAAAGTGGCAGAGAAATCCTACCAGCTCCAAAAGCTCACTGAACAGAGGAAAATGACCATGGTCAGTCTCCAAACCATGCAGATTCGCAGTTATAGGCAGTGGTGGAGGTCTGGGGGTTAAAGGCATAGGTCATAAAAAAAAAATGAAAACTCTTACCAACATGTCCCTGTTTTCAGTGGAAAACAAAAGGACAGTTTTTAATCTTAAGTTAGATATCAAATATAGCAGGTTTGACCTCGTGAAGTTTGATTTGAACATCTGATTTAAGAGTGAATGATAAATACTGAAATTATGGTCTGTTTATCCCACAAATCTATCTTATGGATTCAGAAGACTTCAAATACAGAATATGAGAGATCCTGTGGACAGCTTTTTTGGTTCCATTGAAAAAAATAACAATGTAATGATTTGGAATTACATTAAAGTGAGTAAATGACAGAATTTACAATTTTGGCTTGAGGCAAAAAAGGATACATATTATATAGTTTATCAACTTATATTATTGTTCAATTAGATTATTTTAATTGGGATATTTAATTGTTAATGTTTTACATTTTGTATACTTTTGTCATCGTCTAGTGCTCTCTATACATTAAGTTTTAATTTAGTGTGTACAATTATACATGTAGTTATAATTTTTATACTGCCCACAAGTAATATAAATATACACTACCATTTAAAAGGTGTGATAAGTATGGTTTTTCTTGAAAAATTCATATTGTTATTAATCAAAAATGCATTAAATGACCTCGTAAAGCCATTTGTTAGAAAATATTTCGAATTAAAATAAATACTGATCTTTTGAACATGGTTTCCACTAAAATATTGAGCTACAACTTTTCTTACTTTCCTAATAATATCAAATGATAAATCAGCATGTTGGAATGATTTCTGAAGACTGGAGTAATGCTTAAAATTCAGTTTTGCATCACAGAAATAAAATAAATGTTTAGATGTATTAATATACAAAACCGTAATTTTAAATGGTAATCTTTTTGGCAGTATTACTGATTTTACAGTATTTTTAAAAAGTTTTTTTTTATGCAGTCTTTTGTGAGCATGATTTTCAAAAGCATTCAAATGTCTTACCAACTCCATAATTGTGAATAGTAGCGTAATAGTAATAAAATGTATCGGATATCATCATAACACATTGTGCAATATATCTCAAACTGAAAAGTGATTGAATCTTATTGCAAGTCTTTCCTGTTCCCCCTCCCTCTGCAGTATTTAAGTATTCTGAGGACTTGTGAGGGCTACAATGAGATCACTTTCCCGCACTGCTCCTGTGACTCACGTAGGAAAGGTCACGTTGTTACAGCGATAAGCATCCGCCACTTTAAACTCCATGCGTGCACCGAGGATGGCACTCTAGAGGTGAATGTGCTTACTTTGTTGGAGTAAAAACACATTAGAATACACATTTTTACACATTAGAAAAACAGTTCAGATGGTAATTTTCTTTTTCTAAATGATTTGCTTATTCTGTCGTAACAGAATCAGGTGATAGCTTTTGAATGGTCGGAGATGCAGAGATGGGACACGGATGAAGAGGGAATGGCTTTCTGTTTCGAGTACGCGCGAGGGGAGAAGAAACCTCGCTGGGTCAAAATCTTCACTCCATATGTGAGTCCCAAGCGAGCTCCTTGCATGATTCACAAGGCTCGACAGTTAGGACTGTGTCTTAAATCTTTCCATTTGAAACATTTTTACATATTTAAAGATTGAGTCCTGGTGCTAAAAATGTCTTTCTCTTCTTAGTTCAACTACATGCACGAGTGCTTCGAGAGAGTCTTCTGTGAGCTCAAATGGAGAAAAGAGGTGGGTACTTCAGGTCTGAGTGAGAGTCTGCTTGCTCTTTTTGCTTTTATTGATTGATATATTTTTGTCAGGTTGAGGAGGAGGCCATAGACAAGGACAATAAGAACTGCAGTAAAGATGGTATGTGTGGTAAGGTAAGGCTCTGCCTGCCTCCAGGTTGAATTGTGGACATTAATGTCTGTCCATAATGTGTGCTGTGCTCTGAAACCCGTCCCTCTTTGACAGAATATCTTCCATCTGTTGAGACACAGAAGGGATGGAGGCACATGAACGAAGAGATCATCTCCTCTTGAATTCTGATACACGCACACGTACACTAAAAGCTGCATACAGAGACTCAGAAAACATTTAGAACCAGTCCCATATTCTTAAACGTACTCCACTACTGATACACACTTACTGAAATAGGAAGATACGAAGCAGGAAATAATACAACCACAGTATAACGATCAAAATATGGAACTACGGGAGACTTTTAGAGACTCACGCCATCATTTCACTGGACTGGACAGAATTCTGTTGGACGTAGTGACTGCCAGGGAGAGATGACACTGAAAGACTGTGATGCTCCAGTAGACAGACATGGTGAAGTGATGTCTGATGAACACACCCTGGTCGTTGACATGGCACCGGCATTTGTGACTAATTCACAAGACGCGGTCTTCAGATGCAGACAGCTGAGAGACTGAACTGTGCTTCTGTGGAGTGTGTCAATATAAAGACGTGTAAAGGTCGGCGGTCTGACTAATGCGTCATCCTGACAGTAACACGCGCATCTGTGAGGGGCAGGGATGCTCTCCCAGAATCTATCAATTCAACAAGCAAAAACCATTACTCCATTTTCCACTTGGACAATCAGAGTGAGAGAGGGAAAGAGAAAACAAGCCTTCTCAAGTGAGTAGAAACAAGGGCAAGAGAGACGGATCAATACTTTCCATGCTTTTCCACACTAATTTGTCTCTTACCTCACTATTACCACTGTGTTGGTTGTAGGTTTGTACAGATTTTCAGCCTTTAGCTGAACCGAGGTCTTTAATTTAATTCTTGTGTGTGTGTGTGTGTGTGTGTGCTCTCATCTGCCTTTTATTCTCCAAAGCAGTATTTGATTGCATTAGCCATCGTCAGGCCCAGATGGAATTTCGGTGCTGATTTAATTGGAAATTTCTGCTGGTTAAATGTGCTACAATTGGTCAGTGACGTGATGCTCTTTTTCAAATTTATGTCTCAATGTCTTGTAAAAGGCTTTTGTCCTTTCTGACACAGTATTTGAAGGCTCCTAGTATTAGTTTTACTAGCTAGTATTATTATTAAATTGCTTTTGATATGCTTTGCTTTAATTATTACAATGCTGCTTGTTGTCAAACTCTTTTATTAATTAAGAGTCGGTATATTATGTGCATTAGTCACAACTGTTCTAAAAATGTCAAGAACTGTGTAGACTTAATTACAGGAAAAAGCTCAAACATTTGATTCTTCATTTATTTTTATGATTATTTTAATTGAACTATAAATTAAATAGTTTTTAATCATCCTGGGGCCGTGTGAGAAGTTTGCAGAGGTGTCCCCAGACCTCTGCTTTAGAATCACTGATATACATATTTTTCCATACCATATGAAACAAACTTTAATATAAAAAGTGATTTGAAATACTTTTTTTTTTTTTTTTTTTTACAACTTTTTTTAATGGGCATGTCAATGACCCAAACACAGCTGAAGGTAACTTTATTAGTAGCTGAATGCATGATCAAATAAGACATTATTGTATAATGTTTAAAATGAACGCTCAAGGGCTGGTGAATATGAAACTGCAGAGATTCTGTGTGGGTCTGGTCATGGCTGTAGAACACCTGCCCACTGATCATCTGTACCAGTGCTGTGTGGGTGTTCACACTGCTTATATATGACTTGAGTTGTATTAAGTGTTAAAAATGTGAAGCACTGACTTGGAAAGCCAGCAGTGTTAGTTATATGTTCATATTGGGCTGTTTAGTTTGAGAGTTTCAGGATGCAATGCCTTCATCCGGCAGTAGGTGGCTCTGACCTCACAGGAAGCGGTCTGCATCAAACCAGATGTGAGTGTTAATCCTTTGACTGACTGTTTTTCAGTGTTACTTATTGTAGCGCAGGCGCATACAAACCTGTCACTCCAGAGCAGTCATGACATGTTTTGCACTTTTTAAATGACATGTGATGTGTGTGATGCGAGTTAAAGACTGACAGCTTGCCATTTCTGTCCTGCACTGTTCCATTATGTTTCTCGATCATCGCATTCATTGACTTTAAAGGGATATTTTGGGTTTTAAACACAAGATGAGCCCATTTGATGAAACTTTTGCCACAAAGACTATTACCACCAAAAGTATTATACAATACATATTTTATTGTGAAATCACATAATTTTCTGTTGTTTTGAAGCTATGGTCATTTCTAAACCCTGAAATGACTGACACAAACAATTTTTTTAAGCTCAAATACTGCAAGTTTTACCAAAATACTGCTGTGTTTTGTTTTTTAATAAAATACGTTTCATATTTCTGGTTTTAAATCTTCTCAAAATTGGCTCCATGTTAACTTTTTTTGTTTCTTTTTGTCCCCCCTTGAAATAAAACCAAAAGGGCAAATCAAAAATATTCACAGATTCATGCAAAGCCTTTGCATAAGCATATGGTTCAAATATCTCTTATTTCTTGACAGATGGTTTGTCATAGACTCCAAGATGAGACTTTTACCTGTGTCTGTGCGTATCTCTCCCCCTCTCTCATGTATTCTCTCTATCTGGTTGTCTTTCTCTATTGACTGATACTTTAATTTATTTGAATATGAAACTCAATTACAAATATCTCTGTGTACAGTATTTTCAGCGGTGTGAGTTTTTGAGTAACCTTTTCAAAAATAAGGCACAAATGCATTTATAAAGTGACAGTAAACTGAAATAAGCAATGGGGCACATACTGCTAATAAAAAAAAGAAAAAAAAAAGCAAAACGAGCCGGATACCTGGAGGGGGTTTTGAAACCGAAATCTCAAGCTGATATGACTTGATGTAAAAGCAAAATGTTTGGTCATAGCATTATGAAATGTAACATATTCTTTTAAATAAATTGATTTATTGATTCAACGGTTCTGTCTGACAGTTTATTATTATTATTATTTAACCTTTTTATGACCTCTCAGTAAGATACGTCTTCTCTGAACCGGTGACAGACAATATCAGAGGTGCAAGGGAATAGTCCACGTACTGTAAATCAGAAAGATGTGGGCACGAGGTGCCACCATGTAAATAATGTAGCAGCCATATAAATTGTGAACGGGATTAGTAACACTAGTGTTGCTCTCTGTGGGTCATGTCACTGACCTTCACCCTAATGATTTTATCAGGCACTTAACAATTAAAGAACAAATGGGGCCTGAAATGCAAGACGGCTTGTGTCACTTCAGTTCAGTGTGAGTGTCAGGTCTTGCATGGGTTGTATTGCCTTTGCCAGCTCAGGTAGTTCAACCCGCCACCGAAACCTGCTGTACGGGTCTATTAAGTAATAACAGAGTCTGTCATGTACACCTTTATAAATGTCTGGTTAGATTTTCTCACCAAATCAGACAAAAGAACTGGATGCAGGGGTTTCTGCTCATTCCCTCAGTACCCCATCTTACAATTTTTAAAGGCAGCTTTATAGATGTATTGTTTATTTAAATCAAGATGCATTTATTCATTTATTTCAAAATCTAATTATAAATGTATATATATTATTTTTATAATTTCAATTTTTGTATTTTAGTTAAATATTTTGTTTATTCAAAATCCCAAAAAGTGTTTATTTAAATAATAAAAAAACGTCATTTATTATTAATGAAATATTTAGTTAGTTGATTCAATCTTTTTAATACTGTGGTTATTTATTTATACTAGTAAAAAAATATATATAGCCTGAATAAGTCACTTTGGATAAAAGCGTCTGCTAAATGCATACATCTAAATGAAAATTTAAGGGATCCCAGACAGATTAATACCATGATGATATATTATATTATTCATAATCATCTAAATATTTCACTTGGTATGGATCAAAACAAGGGTTGTAGACAGACAAACAAACAATCAAATAAATAAAAAAAGATGTTTTTAAGCTATGCATTACACAAATAGTTACTTTATTTCATAAATAACCAATCATGCTGTTAGGATCTTTTTTTTATTATTATTATCATTACTTTTATTAGGCTATTATTTTGCAAAAATATACAAAGATTCAACTCACAAGTACAAAAACAAATAAACATACATAAGATTATGCAAAGTAAAACAATTTATGCCAGGGGTAAAATTACAACAATTTAAATTAATAAAAAACTTCATAAGTCTTTTTTGCTTTTTTGATCTTAATTTTGTGTAATGTAGTACCATATTGTTTAATCTATTTTATAAAATCTATAATTGTATTAATTAAAAAGTATTTGTTATTGACCATACTTATTTCAAATTTAATATTTTCATATTTACTAGACCAAAACATTGTTGAATAAGGTACGAAGTTTGTTATTAAAATATTTGTACTATTTAATATATCCCTTTTAGGATCACATTGCGGTTTCCTACAAAATTCGACGTCATCAAAGAGCGTCAAAAATACAGCGTCATCTACGCGCCACATTTCCTTGTCATTCACCAGCGCTGTTTTCATTTTGCATGTGGCCTCTTGCGGGGACATTGCGGGACTGTGTACGTAGTCTGCGCATGTGAAAGTGACGTGACATTCAGCCATGTAAGTATATTTACTCCATGTAACGTACACAGCTGTGTTTTATGTTAGATTTAATTGCTTTAACGGTAAGGAATGGGAGCTAGATTTTGGTGGAGTGAGAGAGATGCTTTAAAGCTTTTCCGATCGCTGTTTGTCGCATTAAACACCAGGTCTTAGCACCCAGTCGTCTCATTAAAGTCCTTCTAGGTTTTATGCTGTTGCATGCTTGCAATTGAATTAAAGAGTAACAAATGCTTATTTGCTTACTTGAAGCGATACTATTCATTTAAGAGGATCAACCTCCGATGTCCTTGCAAGTCCGTTTTCAGTTTTTAACTTAAAAGGGCTTTTTGAAACTTGCTAAAGAAGATTACGCACAGTGCTAGTTTGTTTATAAAGACATTTCTGCGTTGAGCAAGTAAAAAAAAAAAAAAAAAAATTACCATAATACCCCAGTGCTTTTTCGGTCGGGTCTCTCCTTTTATCGATGTATGTATGCAACGTTAGTCTAATATATATAATATAAATAGATATAATAAAATATTATAACATTATAATATATAATGACTCGATCTATTTATTCATTTCACTTATTGATTTGTGTATTGTAATATAAAAATTCTGACAGAGATAATAGACGATAACAAATAGTACTATGTTAGCACCTGTTACAGTCACTTTACCGTGGTACCACCACAGCATTACAATATTAATTTCGAAGTACGTTATTGGTATTGATATTTTCTCATAATTTGCCAAACATCAAAACACAGAAATGCAGTGACGGATAAAATAAGATGGCCCTTAATATTAATCATAGAATTAAATTAACATTATAAAGAATGCCTTTATACATCGTCTCCTGAATAAGGTGATGAAAGCAGTGGCTATTATTCTGGCTTTGATGCAACTTCATGTGACTGCGTATTAGATAAACTGGGTTATTAAGGGCCTCCGGGGAACATTTGTCCGCACGTGACCTCTATTCTCTCGGACTGTTTTCTTTAGGGTAGTGAAGTCGGGGCACGCGCTGCTGAAGATGTTTTAATTTGCACTTCAGTCTTCGGGAGGAGGTTATAAACTGCAGTGCGGTTTCATGTCGGTCACGGTACTGTAACCACATGTATTATGCATCTGGAAGGGTCGCAGGTGGAGGTTTGCTTTCAGTCAGCTGGCTGGTGAAATCTGAAACGAAACCAATAGTTCAACGGCTATGATAAAATGAGTAGTGCGATGCAGTTTTAATATGTCGTGCTGTAATATGAATAAAGTCGTCCCGCATGAGTTCTTACTTTCGGTATTTATATACCTAGGAATGATTGCTTGGTATTTATAGATACAATTTCTGACACATTTTACCCACCTGTCATTGTATTAGAATTAAATGGTGTAGTCAAATTAGCGTTTGTGAAGCTGCATTATGTTGATGAAGCATGGCGCCCCCTGCCGTCAGTTTAGAGACACGCGTGTTCCGCCTCAGCGGCTAGCAACAGTTTGAGAGCTTGGAGAAGAAAGAAAAGCGAAACTTAATGTGATATAGATAGTTCGCAACACTCCGCATTTACGCGTGTTTTCTTTCATTGATATCTGATATCACTTTCCCAACTGGCTTTTCAAAAGCAATAAGACAAGTCGCGAGAGCATCTCGTATAGTGGAGTTTGTGGACCCAAAACGTTAGCAAAAGGTAAACTGAGACAACAAGTTGCTGGAGATCAGTTTTCACGCGGAACCGCCTTAAATCAGTGCACGAGTCTGGGCCACATCTGGTTAATCTGTCTTTTACCTCAAAGTGTTTTAGAGGTAGGTATAACTTTTTAATATGATCTCTTGGGTTGGGTTCATCTGTATGGGATTTGAAAAATGTAGGTTATATAATGTGCTACGTTGTCAGAGTGACTGCTGCTGAATCTGAACTAGAATGAATCCGTTATTCATTGTAAATATTTAAAGACACTAGATACTAGAGTTCTGTAATAAGCACCCTGCTATTTTCATCCTTTTATGTCCCACTTGTGCCTTTGGGTGGTATAACACATCTGTTCTGTGCAGGCTTCTCAAATTGAAAAGGGAATTTTAAAGTTGAGAGATTGGACCAATTTAACAAAGTCATAAAATGTTGAAAATCTTTACAGGTTGAGGTGAAGTCATCTGTATCGTGAATATGCCATGTTGTGGGTTTAAAATGAGTTTTTTTTAAATGCCATCTCTTTGCACATTAATTTATTTATTTTTTAAAAATCCTTATTACATTTATGAAGTAAAATCAAGAAAACTGTGTTTAAGAGGTATGGGAAACCTTTCTATACATTTAAACAATTCCCATATTTTGTGAACCATATTCATTTTTTTTAATCCTTTAAAATAAAATAATTGTTTACATACAAAATTCTTTAAATCCTCTGCTTCAGCTCATAGTTTTAAAAACAGTTTTTTAAATACTAATTAACTAGACCTTTTACCCTCCTAGGTCCTTTCAAGCTAAACCATTTATAGCTGTGTCTGTTGATGTACTTTTATTGCCAGAGTGAACAAGTGTTAAGATCATTCTTTAAAGCACCATGCGGTGAAATGGTTTAATAAAATCACCTTCAGATTAAATTTTTATGCTGTGTTAATTAAGGGATGGCCTCTATAATGGCAGAATTAATTTGGGAACAGATGACAGGACACAGAAACTCCAGTATCCACAAGTATCATTTCTTAATGCACATGGAGCACGTGGGATGTGAGTGAGCAGAATCACTTTCCCTCTCGCTTCAGTTTATTTAGAGAGTGCGCTGTTATATCTAAAGTTACGTGTGAAGCTGCGTCAGGGTCACAGTAAGCCACAGTCTGTGCAGAATTCTCTCTTGTCTGTGTTCATATTTAGTGGAAGGCTGTGAGATCAGGTATGTGATTTTTTTTTTTTTTATTATTATTTTTTTATAGCAATTCAAATATTTAATTGTACACTGTATGGATTTAACGGTTCCATGTTAAAAACCTAACCGTAATATTTATGTAATAATAATGTAATAATTAATAATTGTTGATTATTTAATTAGTTAATCACTAGGCTTTGAATGATTATGCAGCTTTTGCAATTAGTTAAAAATATTGAGTTGTATATATTCTAATGAATAAAACAACGCTATCACTTCAGCTTTTGAAAATGTTAAAGTATTATTAATACTGTTATTTGTGTACAATACAAATAAATATAGATAAGGCACACAGAATGGGATTACAGGCAAAGAGACATTACAGGCTCATTCACCATTTAATTAACTGTATGGAAATGTAAAAGACTAACTGATGCATGATGCGAAACTGACACTGACACTTTTTTCTTAATGGTTACTGGAAAGCTGCTTACTTTAAAACAATCTATTGCATAAAGCACTATATAAATAAATGTTATCTGACGTGATTTGACTGGAGTGCCAAATTGCAATATCCACATTATGATCAGATACTTTTTTTAACTACTGTCCTGCTGCTTTTTCCTTCAAAACTGCAATATACACTTGAGCCATGAAACAATCTGACACCTGGTTTACTGTTGTCTAACAAAGGATTAAGTGGAGAATGTATGTGGTTAGAAATGTAGCTCTTATATTCAGCTTTTTGATTGTGTCTTATGTAATGTCATAACCTTACTATTTTTGCCCGAATCCATTAGAAATAATGAATTAGCTGGATAACTGCCACCCATTGGCCTGTTGTGTTATAAGGACCGTCTATGAGGAGTCTTAATAAGCAACTTCGTTAAAACTCACAGCAATTCATACCAGACCTACAGGCTGCTGAGTTCTGCATTTTGCAAAAGTGTTTGGTTCACTGACATCTCGCAATGTTTTGCAAGTCTCTTAAAAAACAGCTTTACTCATTGTTGTGCTTTACCTAATACAGTTACTCATATTGGGAGAGAATGTCCTTGAGGCTGATGATACACAGAACAACTTTTTGAGAAATGTTGTCGTCAACGGGCAACCAGATGACACACAGGGCCTACGACCGATCTTAAGTATCCAGATGGATATGTGTTGCCCTTTCTCAATGGGAGAGTGACCAAGCAACATTGCTCAAAAAAGTTGCCCGTGTATCATCAGCTTGAAAGTGTTTCCCCCTAAAACCCATGACCACTTTACCTCACTATGAGTATCTGCAAATTACTCGCTAAGCCAGAAATAAATTGGTTGTGTTACCAATAAGCATGAATAATTAATCTGTAAGCCTTTCACCAAGTCATCAAATTACAGTGTACTGGGCTGCCAAGAAATGTGCCGACAGAATTTGTGTGTCTGTACAGTGACACTGCAGCATTAGAAAGCATTCTTTCATGGATTTCTCTGTTTTTCTCTGTCTCTCTGCAGAAAAAGCAGTGCACAGACTAAGCCTTTGGTATCATTGTGACGTTGCATCCAGATACCTGAGAGCCATCCTAACACGTGCACATATCCCATCCACCAAGCCCAACGCTGCACCCTTCTCGCCCCCCACCCCTGCGCTATGAGCAGAGGTAGAGGAGGGTTTCACAAAGATTGCCAGCGATTCTCCCTCCCTCCCCAACAGGGAAAACCTCAGTTTTGTTCCCACACAACCACCGGTCACCCACGGGGTCCTCGTGTCCCAAGCCCCATATCTGGAAGCTATCTGCACCCTTCCCTTTACTCCAATTACCCGGGTCCTCCTGGCGAGCCTTCACGTGGTCGTCCTTTTCCCCCTAGCCCCTATGATCCACCCATGTGGTCATCCCCCCAGCATGGCAGTGATCAGATCTCCGACTTAAATGGTTTAAGCTTCCGACAACGCCAGGTACAGTTCCTCAAGGGACAGAGTGTACAGGCTCCACAGTTCAAAGCACCCCAGCAACGAGGGTTCCAAAACTCTGGCCGAGAGGAAGAGGTCTTTACTGGGCCTATCCAGTACCAGGCAGGTTATCGTGACTTCAAAACAAGTGGTAGCAGTTTTGAAAGAAGAGAAAGCTACGGCAGAGGCCGAGGAAATTGGCAAAGGGAGCAGAACTTCGGAAATATACCTGGACTTAAGAGAAAGTCACACTGGAATCACCATCTCCAGAAGGGACAATATTATCCTAATCAATACAGTAAGCACTACTGGAATACAAAGGCAGATGATTTGTCCTTGGGCTTTCATAGTCTGAGTTTGGGTGACCGGATAACAAGGGTGGGCACCTCTGACACCTCATCCTGCAGTAGCCTTGCCAACAAGGTTTCCAATTCTCCTGGCTCAGTCAGAGAGTCTCTGTATTTGACCCCTGGGATCCAGCAACAGGTCCTCACTTTTTTGACGTCACTCGGGCCAGACGAGACTGTTCAGGCCAGGGTATTGGGTAAAAAGCTTGGCCTACCCAAGACAGTTGTTAATAAGGCTTTATATGCCCTCTTAAAGACAAACCAAGCAGTGAAACAAGGTGAGATTCCTCCTCTGTGGAGACTCCGCAAGAAAGAGGACGGTGAGCCCACCAAAGAGAGAGACCAAACGCAGTCAAAAAGGCTAGGTCAGACGTCATCCATAAACCAAGAGGTTAGAGGGGATCTCACCAGCACCAGTGCTCCCTCTGCATCACAGACCCTCGTTGAGGCTGACAGCGATTCCACTGACCAGTCGGAGGACTCTGAAGTTGAAGATACCTGTAAAACATTACTTCCTGACCAGGATCAAAAGACTCTTTTACCTTCTGTGCAGTCAGTAATCTTGTCAACAATGGCTGATTCTAAAGATTGCAAAGAGAGGATCCTACAGTACCTCTATGGATCAGGTACAGGCAGTGCGCTGGTGATTGCCAAGAACCTTGGCCTGCGAAGCGCCAAGCAGGTTAATCCCACACTCTATGCCATGGAGAAACAAGGTGAAGTAAGGCGCAACACTGAAGTTACACCACCTACCTGGTCACTTAGTGCACACCGGCAGGAGAAGATGGATCGCCAAAGAAAAGTTGCTGCGAATGCAAAACATGATGTAAACAGTGCAGAGATGTTGAAATTTGCATCTGAAGGGATTAAAAATGTGGATTATGGATTTGAGTTTTCCGGTGGTACTGCAGCAGAGCCGATGGATGGGGCTGAAAATCCATTGGATAATATTTTAGACAACACCACATTTGATAACACCGAGCTTGACATGCCTGGCCTTGAGCCAATGCCACCCAACCCCAGTGAACCATCCTCCTCCACCTTCCACTACCTCCAACCTCCTCCCCGTCAGTTCTCCAACTATCAGGAGAAGACCAGTAATGGAGGAGAACGTTCACAATTGGCACCTGATGATATTCCAAAATTCCTAAACATGATTCGCTCTGAGGTTGCCGTTTCATTGGCTGCTCCCCCTCCCCCAGCCCAAAGCCTGGATTCAAGCAGATTGGAGAAACTGAAAGAGGCCCACAGTAAGAACCCAGTTAGTGGACTGATGGAGTTTGCTCAGCATCTTGGACAAAATTGTGAATTCCTGCTTCTGAACCAATCCGGACCCTCACATGACCCCAGGTTAGTTGATGACGAGCTTGTGTATGGGTGCGTCTGAGCATTTGTTTGTCTGTGTTAATACGGTCTTTGCTTATTTGAAAGAGTGTTTTTGGAATGTTTGGAAAGCTGCTACACAGTGGTGATTAATTTAAGAATTGGTGAAACAGCCAAGGCTCTTTGGAGGTGTTACATAAGTTATGTTCTTGTAGTGGTGGGCGGTATGACCAAAAATTAATACCACGGTAATTAAAAAAATTATACCAGTTTCACGGTAAATGACGCAATTTATTTACTTTATTCATGTTGAGCGGCTATGCGGTGGTCTTGGCTATATTACTTTGTAGTCTCATGCAATGCACTGCCTGCGTCTGAGTAACTAAAAAAAGTGCATAATATTAACTATGCTCATATTTAGAAGTCCAAAATGTCAGTCAGTGTTCGTACTCATTTATTGATGAATCGGCTGCTGTACGGACAGCTGAAAGCGATGCTTCTCTGCCGCTCACTGCACAAAAAAGGAGCATAGAGAGATGAAACTGCACCGGGAGAGTCAGACCATGCTCTTGCAGACCAGCACTGTTGACATCTTCCAACTGAATTATAGCTAAGGTTTATCCAAAAAAGTCACTAGGTTTGTCAGTGTATATATTCTATGGGAAAAAAGCCGCTAAAAGCATCTGAGCATTGCTAAATCTAGAGCTGAAGTTGCGCTGGATTTTGTGAGGCACGATAGCTGATGTCAGCAGGCAGTGGATATGTGTGGCAGTCAGTGGATATTGTGGACAAGTTCTTCTGTGTAATCACGTTCTATTGTGTCTACGCCTAGTAACACATACCACTGTGTCTTTGCCACAGTGCACCTGTGAAAAGAGATCCCTCTCAACACGTTCCGAATGTTATTTAAATAATAGGGTTGCATGATTAAGAATTAGTAGAAACACACCCAACTGTGCTTTCATGAATTAATAGTTTGAGGTTTTTCTTTTTGTCTCAAGCTTTCGGATGCAGGTCATGTTAGATGGGCGTAGATTCCCACCAGCTGAGGGTCCAAACAAAAAAGTGGCCAAAAAAGACGCTGCAGCCACAACCCTGAAGATTCTTTTGAAGGAGTTGGAGAGAGCAGGTGGTGACGAAGAAGAAGAACCCAACATTGAGGGAGTCGAGTCAACCACTGACCTGGCAGATGATACTATAGTATGTTTATTTGTCAAAGTTGGTTGAAACCTAATTATTTAATCCCTCATAGAAGTTTGAAGTTGAACTGAACTTTTATATGAAAGTTTTCAAGATGTTGTGTATAGAATATTTTGTCTTAAATATTTAAGTATAATGCTGATTTAAATAAAGATTAAAAAAATTGTTTTATTTGTTTTTGTTATATGAATTGCTCATTTTCCCTTTGTCTCATTTCTAAAGGGTGGTACGGATACTCCTCCCCAGGCTCTGTCTCGCTCTCTACCTGGAGGAAAGAATCCCGTATCTGTCCTGATGGAGCACAGCCAGCGCAGTGGGCATGCCATCCAGTTTATCAAGATAGGACAGGAAGGGCCACCCCATGATCCACGGTAAAACACATCCCACTGTGAAGAGCTTTAGGTTCTATCTCTTGAAACCTGCTTCAGAAAGTCACATGCTTTTTTTCCTGATGTGTTTTTCAGACTCTTCTGTGCCCTTTGCTGTCCCCACACTCTCCATACATCTCCTCTCACTCTTGCTCTCCCTCTTAAAGTCCTTGACTCTTTCTCCATTTCCCCTTGTTACTGAACCTACTAAATATTAAACTGAATATTAAATGGAATTAATATATAGTCTATATGCGTATTTGCAGTGATCTGCACAAACCTGGGAGCTGTACATAATCTCATGAACTGGTCTGAGTTAACATTTTTCAAATTAGGTGCTTATTAAAAATATATTGTCAGACGCTCACAAAAAGGTATTCCTTTATTTATTTGGCAAATTAACTTTCTTCAGATGCATGAAATTACATTTGGTTCCATAAAAATGAACGGAACTTTTTCAGAAACTATCAAAAATATTCCATTACAAAAGAAGAAAAAAATGAACTCAGTCGCAGAAATTTAACAGGCTCTTCAAATATGGTGACTGGGAAGTACAGACGACAGACGTCACTCCGTATACTCCATATTGGAAAGCTCTCGCGGTGATTAAATCTGGTTCCTACCGCAAAAATTATTTTTCACAGACAAAGTGATTTTTTTTTGATTTTTTTTTACCTCAAACACAGGTTCTACCCTGTAAAGAAGTTTATACAAAGATTGAAATCTGACATTGATCATAAGCCCTATTCGGACGGGACTAGTTTTACAGGGGTCGTTAGAGAAATCTGCGTTTCACAGACGTACTTGGTGATTTTAATCCCGTCCGAATCTGCCACGTCTGTGTTTTTCTCACACAACCTCTGTGATAATTCCAGAGCAAATTACCTACCGTTTTTCAAACTCAGTGATCCTCTGAGAAAACTAATCCCGTCCGAATGTGAATGTCTGTGATTGCCGGTGATATTTTATTTCACAACGCGTTTCCTTGTGTGTTTTGGCCAACGTGAATTACTGTAGATGCTCTTACCACGCGGAAGTTTGATATATTTGCTTAGCGGCAAATAAATAATAATACAAAAATACTACAAATAATAAAATCAAGAGCAAGATCGCATAAACTGTTAATACCGGCTATTTTAATATCTGCATTAGGTAAGATTACTCACGTTCATTTATGTACTCAGTTACATAATGTTTTAATTACATTTAATAAAATAAACAAGTTAAACTAAAGGAACCACACATTAACATGGTTTTGCTATACTAGCCATTTAGTATTTATTGTGTAATAATTCTAATGGCAATCATTCTGAATGAATTAAATGCACGCATTTCCATTTAATTCCTTTTTTTTTTTTTTGGTGGATATTATTTGATGTATGTCAAAAAGAACAAAAAGCTCTCCCGATGATTTGAATTCAATATGTCATGCCTTGTATTACTAAATATGTAAATAATATTTGTCCTTCGATCGTCTCAGTTTGTAAAGATGAGCTCTCAGAAGAGACACGGAGCGGTGTCATCTTCCTCCACTTGTCCTTCAAGGCAGCTTGAAGTAAGCTTGTGTTACTCAAGTAACAATAACATCGATACAAGTTTTATTCATGTTACAGTGTGCAACAGTTTGATGTGGGTTATTATTGTCATTCAATAACACAAGCTTACTTCAAGCTGCCTTGAAGGACAAGATCTCATCTTTACAGACTGAGACGATCGAAGGTCAGATATTATTTACATATTTAGTAATCAAAATCACCGTGAGAGCTTTGCAATATGCGCGCCACTGAGTGACGTCTGTACTTCCCGGTCAGAGAGCAACTGTCCATCAAAAGCTCACTATCCAATCAGAGTAGATCACTGTTAAGCCCGCCCTCATGAGAGGTTTGTGTCAAAACACCAAACTAAAAACTGCGAAGCGTAAGCGAAATCGCAGGCAATGCATTCAGAATCCACGATTAGCGAAAATGAATTTTTGAAAAACATTAACAAAGAATGAAGCATATTTGAAAAGCCTGTTAAATTTGTGCGACTGAGTTAATTTTTTTTTTTTTTCATTTTCATTGTGTTTTTTGTCTTTTGTAATGGCATATTTTTGATAGTTTCTGAAAAAGTTATGTTCAGTTTTATAAAGTTACGCTCATTTTTATTGAACCAAATGTAATTCCATACAGATGCATGGCCTTTCTGAGAATAGAAAATTTGAAGTTTTTCTTGCAGTGTATTCCCAATGGGGAATTCAGTAAGATTTTAAACCTTTTGCTTTTTTTTTTATCCTTTATCTAAGCAGCAGCAAAATGAGATCTTAAATATGTGTTATGTGTTATCAGCTGCACAGAGGACAGAGTAGTGAAACCTGATCTTTTATTAGAAAGAATACTTTTATTTTACTTTAGGACTGAGCAGTAAGTTACGGCTGTATTTTTGCAGATATTTGCAGACGTGTTCATATTTGTATAACTGATTGATGAATGTAGTTTCTCCTTATATCTTGTACATCACATTAAATGAGAAGTCTTAGTATTGGATGTAGTTTAGGAAAGCCTCCACAATCATTCATATGGATTTCTCTCATGTGCCAGTGGATATTCATGGCCTTTAGTTAAAAGAGTTGCTTTGATTACTGGCCTTGATGCATATACAGCACTACCTGCCAAATTAGCATTACCAGGCAAAAAAATGTTTTGGCTCTAGTAGGCAAAATCATGAATTGACAGCATGCTTGTATGCATAATATCTTTTTTTTTCTCTCTGTAATTCTCAATGTTAAATGTGCTTTATGGCTGCAACAAATAATGTTTCCGTAGCTAGAGGTAGTTGATAGTTACAAAAGACAACCGTGATCTTTCAGAAATCATTCTAATATGCTGATTTATTCCATTGTAACAGTTTCATTCTGTTCTGTGTGAAACTAACTGTCCAAACTAGTGGTCGACCGATATTGTTTTTTGTTTTTGTTTTTTTTTGACAGCCGATGCCGATATCTTGTAAAGCAGGGAGATGATAGCTGATATAATTATTTTATAGTAATTTGAAATAATTTGACAATGTATTAATTAATAGATATGTAAAATAAACATACTTATTCTTTAGATGACAAAGTATTTTTCACAAATAAATAAATATTTAATCAAATATAAAATAAAAAAAGTAAACACTTTAACCAACAGGGCACTCTGTATTTAATAAAAATACACACTTCACAAGATAAGTTTGCTAGGTTTGTGAAATTAAATGTTCATTAGTCATTCAAAGATTTGTTTAAATTCTATAAATTCATATTTGCTTAATGCTGATGGCAAATGAGTAAGTATTATAATGTTCGCCTTTTTATTACTAATAATATATAGCAATCGTTATAATACTTTCTGTATACATTAATTCCTTTGTTTAACCGTTCTATCTGAGTATAAGACAGACTTCTATCCGTATTAGACAAAACTGTTAACGACGACAGTAAACGAGGGAAAATGTGAGCACTTTGCACTAAGGTGTTACTATTCTAAGGGCCGTCAAAATAAAAGTCCTGCCTCGAACGCATCGGCCAACAGAAAAATATAATGGCCGATGCCGATATTTGGAAAAACTCCAAATATCGGCCGATATATCGGTCGACCACTAGTCCAAACTGATTCAAAGATTCAAAGTTCACTGGAAAACAACTGCCTCATTCGATTTTAAAGACATGGTCCAATGTGACTGATTTGCCATTTCCACTCCTTTCTCCCACCATCCTTCTTGATCTTTTTTCTTCTCTTCCTGTGTCAGGTTTATTTTCCGTGTAAAGATTGGGGAACGTCTCTTCCAAGAAGCTTCAGCACCCAGTAAGAAAGCAGCGAGGCAGCTGGCAGCAGAGGAAGCTGTGAAAGAGCTGATGGGAGATGGACTACTACATCTTAACAAGGTGAAGAGAAGTTTGGAGACTGTATAAGAAGAAAAATAAGACCATTTGAAAGACAGGAAAAGGAGAATTTTGTATTTCACTTTTAGCCTCCAGGTACTTTCTGCCCTCTTGGAGACAATGAGTCTCAGCCAGCGATTCCCGCGTGCCCCTCGCTACCCCCTCTGACGGCAGCTGAGCTCCGGGCAGCCCACGAAGCAGGTGTGGGTGACCTTATTAACCACCTGAACAACAATGCAGTGTCTGGCCTGCTCGAGTACGCCCGTGCTCGAGGCTTCGCTGCTGAGATCCGCCTGGTGGGCCAGTCCGGACCCTCGCACGAGCCCAAGTACATGTGCACTCTTACTCGCTCACGTTTTTGTGATCTTTATGTCCTTGTCACAAAAGCACAGGATTCTCATCTCAGTGTGTCTGACTTCCACCTGCACACTACAGCCACACATGAAAAAGATCAAATCATCTTACTTCTCTCTCTTTAAGGTTTACATACCAGGCTAAACTGGGAGGGCGGTGGTTTCCTGCAGTGTGTACTAGTAATAAAAAGCAGGGGAAACAGGAGGCAGCGGACGCTGCTCTTCGAGTGCTTATTGGAGAAGCAGAGAAAGCAGCACGTACTGGAGAGCTCACGCCAGAGGTATTTAATACAGCAACTTTAATGATAAGTTAATTATAAATCTAGCAGTAGCTTTTATCTACCCATTAACTTGTTATGAACAAAGTGTCTTTAAATATTGAGTGGTCAAAATACTTAAAAGCAGTACCAAATTACATTTTGGTGGGTTTTGCTACATGTGTTGCTGTACTTGCTTAGATAAACTTCTGATGTATTTATGTTTGGAACTTTTGTTATGCAACTTTTTTTGCACACAACATCACCAAGTGTTGCTTCCATTCCTACAATTTAACTTTATTATGTTGCAGTTTACAGTAAGTTTTCTGAGTAAAGAAACTTTGAAAAAACTTTTTTTAAAAAACATTTTGTATAATTCAATTATCTTTATTTTGGGCCCTGTTGGAAAGGTTTTTACACATCAGTTTATATGTAGTACTATCCCAAATTGTATTGGGTGTGAATTTAAATTGAATTCCATAAAAAAAAAAATATATATATATATATATAAATATATGTATATTTATAAATGTATATATTTTTTTAAACATAAATAAATAAACATACATATTTATTTATTATATACAAAACAAATTTTCTAGATTAATCATAGGTTTTATATGATTTCTCTGTGCAGTGGTGGTTATTCAGAAATAGTTGTCCGGTGAATGCTGCTCTTGATCATTCAGAAGTCTTCCCAAGATATGTGCAAGATAATAATTATTCAAATTTATTTTATATGTTTCAGCTGCCAATATCGGGCAGTACGATGCATGATCAGATCGCCATGCTAAGCCATCAGCGCTTTAATGCACTCACAGCACGCATCCAGCACAGCCTTCTGGGTAGGAAGATTCTTGCTACCATCGTGATGAGGAAAGGATCAGATACTCTTGGAACAGTTGTCAGCCTTGGGACCGGTACAAGCACACACACAAACACACACGGCCAACATGATGTGTGCACTACACTTCGAGATGGGCTGTAACTGTTGTGGCCTTCCGCCTGTAGGAAACCGCTGTGTGAAAGGAGAGGAGCTTAGTCTTCGAGGGGACACTGTTAATGACTGCCACGCAGAAATCATCTCCAGGAGGGGCTTTATCCGGTATCAGCTTGCAGCAGAACTTTCTCTCTCCCTCATTGGCAATTGCATAATTCATTTTTCCTCTCATTCTACAGCTTTTTCCATCTCGTTCTTCAAGATGGAGTCTTATTTCTCAGTAGCTCATAAATATATTGACTTTGTCTTTAGTGTTCTGCAGATGTTACTGTGAGACAGACAGAACGTCTTCTCATATGCCTGCTTGCTTTATCTGTCTTTCTCAGTGAAAATGGTACATTTGAGTTAGAAATCATTTGAAAATTTGTGCTCATATGGCAGTAATATAAACATTATTAATTGTTAATAAAATGATACATTACATATATATTATTAATTTTATATATTAATTAATATATATATTTTTATATAGTACTAATTATTATCTCTATATTTAAATATATACAAAGATGGTATATTTATAAAATATTAATTATATCTATAATATAATAATGTAGTTTATTTTTAACATATTGCATATTCATTCTATATATATTGATTCTAATTAAAATTAATTATTATTAATATTGGAGTAACTTATATTAACCATTTAAATATAGGAAAAAATTGTGGGAGAAAGGTGTAAAAAGCACCATCTATTAACTAATACAAATATGATATAGATTTTAAAAGTAAAATAATATAAATCTGTGTTAAATAACGTGTCTTGTTTGTCAAATCTGTATGGCTTAGGTTTTTGTACTGTGAGCTGATGAAGCATTGGGAAAGCCCTGGTGATGAGAGCGTTTTTGAGGAGGCAGACGACGGGAAGCTGAAGATCAAACCTGACATCACCTTTCATCTGTATATTAGGTGACACATGCACTTCCTCTGCTCCGAGCTAGTTCAGAACAGAGATTCATGGGCAAACATGGATAACACTGCTTTTTTTGTTGTTTTACAGCACTGCTCCATGTGGCGATGGTGCTCTGTTCGATAAGTCGTCCAGCGAGATCGCTGAATTAAATGGCTCTCAGCACATGCCTCTCTTCGAGAACGTAAAACAAGGAAAGCTCAGAACCAAGGTGGAGAATGGTAAGAGACGAAAAAAACCTCTGTAAATAATGCCATCTGTAGGGTAAAAAACAAAAACAGTTTCTCAGATTAATCAAAATCTTCTGAATGATTTCATATTTATTCTTAAATGTTCAATTTAAAGACCCATCCAATAATATTTATCTTTGAAATTCCTGATCATAAGTGGCCAGATGCTGTGGCATAATTCCAGGACCTCAGGTACACAAACCCTGAGTAAGATGCACTCAGCAGTGTTCATCAGTGCCATCTGGGTATGGTTCTCGCCAAAGAGTTTCTCTGTAGCCATGTGAATGTGGCCTTTTGCCATGTTAAACTCCCATTGTTTAGTGGGATAGGAGAGAAGCTATTACATGGCAACAAAAAAGAGAAATGGTTGGCAGGTAAGCTGACATATTCCTGTGGATTTAACTTGACATGTCGGCACTTGATGTTGGCGGTTGTGCTAGGGTAGCTGTTGTGTTGACCCCTAACACCGTTGACAAGGAAGTAAAAAAACAGCCTCTTGATATATTGTGACAGCGATAAGTCATGCTTGCTCTCTACTTGTACCTAGTTTGCTGGAGCTACTGTAGACGGTGTTAAAATCTTCATGTATCCTTGCATATTATTGAATGGTCTAAGATTCCAATTTCCTTCCTTTTCTCAGGTGAAGGTACCATCCCAGTGGAGTCCAGTGATATTGTGCCCACCTGGGATGGCATTCAGCACGGTGAGCGCCTGAGGACCATGAGCTGCAGCGACAAGATCCTGCGCTGGAACGTGCTCGGTCTACAGGGGGCGCTCCTGAGCCACTTCATCCACCCCGTCTATTTGAGCTCCATCACTCTGGGTAAACATTCTTTACCATGCTTTGAGTAATGATGTGCAGTTTTGGAAGTAATGAAATTTCATTTACAGTAAAGGCTTTACATGAAAATCCTAAAGATAAGGTAAAAATAACATTAAATTATACAATTCTAATTCATTTTAATTCTAATATGAATTGTTTTATGAAATTAGGGATGTTCATTTTAACTGGTTAACCATTAACTGGTTAACCATTAAGTATTTTGACCAATTAATACAATTAGTTAAACGCTTCAAAAAGTCATTTATTTATATATATATTATATATTTATATAATTTAAGAAAAAAAAAAATAAGCCTATGCCGATGCGAAATGTTTACAAACATGATACACACTGCAAACACACTGTAAAAATAGCTATGCTATTTTAGTTCCCCTAACTCCACAAAAGATCCTTTCAGTTAACTGTAGCCTATTTAAAAAAGAAAAAAATAATTAATTTAGGCTAAAACTAAACTGAAACCAATGTTGGCTCTTTTATTCGACATAAAAAAATCAAATGTTTCCGTAATCGTGATGTATTTGAATGCCAAATTATTATTTATTATACCCTACTTTATTTGCGTTCCAATATCCACGTAAATCAAAATGTTTAGCACAACATCATGGTGCTACGGTAATAACTTTTACTCTTAACAGCACATATTTTATTACATATTTAAACTGAGCAGTAAGTTTGTTTGTTTTTTTCTCCATATGTTTGACTGAATGTATTTTATTATGATAATGAATAGGCTGCATTGTCAAAGCAGCAAAAATTTAACTGTGTACACGCATGCAGCGCCACCGCAATCACTTGATTTTTTTTTTTTTTTCTTCTAACAGTGGAAGCAACTTCTCCTTTTACTCATGAAGATAATTGGAATTGTAAATGGTTTGCATTTATTTGTGTACGTTCACAATAAAAACAAATCTTTGTGCGTAAAGTAAGCCTAAAGAAAAATGGGACGCTTCCTTCTGCCGTCTGTTTCCTTTCACGCGGCACAAAAATGAACCGAAATTCTGTGTTTTTCGTTGATTTTCTTAATTTATTATTCAAGTAAAAATATATTTCTCGTATAGGCCTATTTATTTGCTATACATAGCCTAGCTTTATTATGTTTTTCTCCGCTTGCAGAAGCGCTGCAGGTGCGTGATGTGATATGAAGACCATGTGAATCCTCGTTCTGTTGTTTGTTGCTGTTGCGCGTTTAAAATGAATCCCTGGGAAACAAATGTTAGTAATTTTAACAGGTCACAGACACGTATTCTTTCTAATTTAATTCAATTCTAATAAAAAATAATTGTGTCAGTTAACGGTTAATAATCAGTTAACAAGCGACGGTTGTCGGTTAGGAAAAATAACTGAAATGAACATCCCTATATGAAATGTATTTATTATTAATACAGTTATTTAAAAAATATAACATTTATATAAATAATTTTTCAAAAATTGTTGTTTTAAAATGTATACTTATAACAATAATAATATTAGTAGTAATAATGAAGTTAAATAAAATGTAGTATAATATTTTACAGTTCATTATAAAATAATAATAATATTATTATGAAATTAGCAAAATATAAATAACATGTAAATCATAATTTATTTCCATAATATTAAAACGATATATTTTATGAAATTCTATTAAAAAGATCATGTATTAATATTTGAAATTATTAAACATCTTAAAGTTCAAGCTTTATTCATAGACTTTTTTTTTTTTTTTTTTTTTTGATGCGTGTTTGTTCAGGGTACCTCTACAGTCATGGTCACCTGACTCGAGCGGTCTGCTGCCGTTTGGCCAGAAACGGGGATGTGTTCAAAAAGAGTTTACCAGCAAACTTTACTCTCAACCACCCTGAGGTACACTCACACAAAACACTGCGTTATGAAACTCTAGTTTTTAGTTGGTTTTCATTTTCATTTCTCTATTGTTGCTGCAGGTGGGCAGGGTGAGTGTGTATGACTCAACACGCCACACAAATAAGACCAAAGAGTCCAGCGTTAACTGGAGTCATCCGGACCAGTTGACCGTGGAGGTGCTGAATGGCACCAAGGGCAAAGTGGACAGGTGAGAGACAGAGCCATCCACCATATATCACAGTCATTACAAAGAATGATCTCACGAACTGAATATTTATCTGAAACGAACGACCTAGACACCTGCTTTCCTTCATGATCTATTTTTCTCTTTTCATGCCAGTCCCAAGATGGAGGTATCGCGGGTTTCCAAGTCCAATCTGTTCCGTCTCTTCCGCACTTTGTGCCAGCGTGCAGGCCGAGCCGATCTGTTGGCATTAACGTCCTACGCCTACGCTAAGAAGGCCGCCACTTCGTTCCAGGATGCCAAGAGGCTGTTCTTCCTGGCGCTGAGCCAACAAGGATACGGCGCCTGGATTGGGAAGCCCTTGGAAGAAAAGAGTTTCGAGGGAGAAGCCAGAAGCGCTGATCTAAGGGGAGGAAGCGGGGACGGACAGGAGCCGGGCCCTCCAGGTTGCGCTGTTGACCCCAATAGCTGCATGAGCTCAAATAACGACAACTTTACCTCTGCAGCACAGGGCTTTTAGGGATAGAGAGAGATGATGAGAGAAGAAATGAAGGGAGTGGAGGAGTGGCCGGCGGCAAAGAGAGAAAGAATTGAGGAGGTTTGTCTTGTAGCTGTTTCTTGTCCTGTGGCTTTGGGATTTGAACTTTAACCATCATGACAAAGCAGAAACGGATGCTGCCATGGCAACAGAGCTATAAACCCAAGGCAAATTGGACTTGATGAGACACGAAGTAAAGATTTTAGAGATTTTAGAAAGCTACAACTAAAGGGTTGCATTTGTTGTAGTGGGTGTCCCGCTTTAATTTTTCCCACTTGCTACACACATCACAATACTGTGTTATGTGAATGCGTGGCCACATTTCTGTAGGGTAATCCAGTTTTTTTTTTTTTTTTACTTTTTCTACCATTGTCTTGTTGGTTCATATGATACATTTAGGTAATTCTTACTCAATTAAAAATACTTCTGACAGCTGATGCTAGTCAGGTCACGTAACATTCACGAGACATTCAGTTAGGCTGCAATGGATCCTTTGTGACTTTTAAAGTGGTTTAAGGGTTAGTTTACTCAGAAACGGAAAATTGTCATAATTTATTCACTCTCACGTTGTTCAATACCTGCATTATTTTTCCCCCCTTCTGTGGAACATAAAAGAAGATATTTTAAGAAATGTCTGTGCTGTTTTTTTGTCTGTAGAGTAGAAGTCAGTCACCAAAACGGTTTGGTTACATTATTAAAAATATCTTGCGTGTTCTTCAGATATGAACAAACGTATAAAGGTTTAGAGTGACATGAGGGATAGTAAATAATGATAGAGTTTGAATTTTTGGGTGAGCTGTCACCAAGTCGATCATCATATACTAATTTGTAATTTATCCAGTTTTATTTTTTATTCCTGTAAATTCTCTGTTCACTTCAGTTCTGCAGTTCTTCATCAAATGAAGTTCCACATACCAAACTTGGACTAGACTGCTTGAAATGTATACATAATGTACCTACAGATACATATGCACACAGATGTATATATAAAGTCTATGGAACGAGTTTATATATATATGCGTGTGTGTTTATGTATGTGCATATATTGTGTGTATATATTTTGTAATAATTCTTAAATCATATTATTTTCTACCTATACATTTTTAGGATGCCTTTTTATATATGTATGTTTTGTTTTGACTGCTGTTTATGTGTGGTGTTTAGGAGGCTCGTGATAGATATTGCATGCAGCCAAACAGTCTTCATTCTGATTCGTGAGAGCTATAGCCGCTGAAGAACAGCACAAACCAATCATATGCATATTTGTGTGCGTGTGTGCATGCACACATCTTGAACCGTTTCTTGGAATATTATTTGCACTGCTTATGTTTAATGTGTTCAAACACTGTCAATTGATGCACTGCTTCAAGGCTAAAGCAATATTTACATTTTCTTTCCTTTCAGCAAATGTGATTCTGTATGCCTCGAACATTTGTCATCAAATCATTGAAGCCTGCTCAACCGTTCTTTTAAGATGAGTTCTGTTCTTTTAAAACTAAAGAATATTTTCTTTCTATGTGCTGCAGATGAATATCTTATTTTCACAGCAAATTCTGAACCTGCTCTGTTTACAGTGTAACTCTAATGTATTTTCCATTAAAGTTGGAATCGAATATTTAGGGCAAAGTTGTTCTAGTTTGTTTTCCAAAGGAGATAAAAGATAAAATTAATCTGCCTAATTATATTCAGATATCTGCTGAAAAAACACAAAAAAAAAACACATTTTTAAATAACTACTTCATAGTAATGTATGTATATATATATATATATATATATATACACACACAAACACACACACACACACATACATACAAGCACTTAATGTGCTGCACATTTATTCCTAATATTCCTTAACATTATAAGCAAAAATTCTAATAAGAAAAATCTCTTAGGCTGAAAATGAAGAAAATTACTTCATATTTCAACCCTTAAGGTTGCGTTGAAATATTGTTCCCTTCTGGCAGTTTCTGAGTACATAACTTTGTGGGAGATATCCTTGATAATTTTCGTAGAATTGTAGGTTTCTCTTTGCCAGATCATCCTCCGATCTTCTCCTTTGATATATAGGCCCCAATACACATTCAATTTGAAATATATACTTAATGAGTATTATGTGTTTATTTTCTTTATATAATAGGCCTCTATAATGGATATGATTGGACGCCTACAACTCTACAATATTTCACGAAATTGGTTAACCAGCATTGAAACTAAATGATTTTAAAAGTGTGCTAGTTAATTAAACATTTTAGGACATTTTGTGATGGATGCACTGAAGCTGTAAAATAACATTTGATGACAGCCTGTCTTTATATAACCAAAATTGAAAACCTCATCGGTTTCATCTTCATTATAAAGTAGTTTGCTTGAACGTATACCCGTGACTTTATTACTGTGTTGATTTGTTTAAACAACAATAGCCTAAATATGACATTGAAAGTGTTGTTTGGAGGCTGATAATCACGAAAAATTGCTATTTTAAACTTTATTACCGCTGGATGGCGACCTCTCCCCGTCGCGTGTAGTTCACAGATGACAGGTTTGAGAATGATCAAACCCTGGGCGAGATTGCTGCACAAGAGAAAGAACATTAGTGAGATTATTCAATTTCCCGCACTAATTTCACTGGCAGGTCTGCTGATTCGGTCTGAGGGTATTTTTATTGCCTGGGTAATGCGTAAAATACGACCAGCTGCGCTAGTGAAATTTATTGGTAATTTAACACTTTATTAAATAAAGCATGTGGAGTCTCGTTATTAGTCTGTGTTGGGATTGCAGATTGACAGCTGTCACGTCCACATCAAGGATCTACGACGCGTAAAGAATGATCTGTCCGTGAGACTCCAAAAAAAAAAAGAAGTCGTCATTATCCGATTCGGAACTCTGCGTCAGAGCCAATGTTACGACTATATGTCAAACAAGCGTATACAGCGTGCAAATTGAGTTATCGATGCCCCAGAGAAGAATGAATGAGAGAGTACGTGAAGAAGTAGTGTGAGGAAAGACCTCGAGAAAAAAAAAAAAAGAAAATAAAAGAAACTGGGGAGCACGGAACTGAAGCTAACTGCTATTGGTTAATGAAATATTAACGTAAAGGTCACTAAACGCCAGTAGTGTGTGTTCATGACCATTGCTCGCAGTGCTTGTGGCATCATAGTGATGCATCGCAACAGCTGACACTGTTTCGAGCCCTGAAACGAAACATTTAAGACAGCTCACATATTATAAGGTCCTTACACAGCTTTTGTGCCCTCATGAAAACCCCACAGTCTTCCACCAGCTGACTCAGTAGAATCAAAGTTGTTCTTCAGGCCTGCCCAGGCTAGAATACAAATGCACTAATATAATGTGAAGTGTGTGTGTGTGAGAGAGAAAGAGAGATCAGGCTTTGAGGGCTTTCCCTTGTAACTTCCACCTACACACCAACTGTCACAGCACAAGTGTTATTACTGGATTTAGAATTATGTGCATATCTGTGGCTTACGTGATGAGGCTATAACGTGCTGCTACACAGTGCATGCCAAATCTATGGAGTTTCTTTCATAAATTAACTAATATTATATTGGACCGCTTGTAACCTTACTTTAAATGGCATTATATTGCTCTATCAAAAGAAACATAGAAAGATTTTATCGTAATACTGCACAACATAACATTATGCATTAGTTATCCCAAACTAATAATGAACAATGTTGTTCAGGACCCCTGAACAACGAAAAATAAATCTAAACGAAAGTAAATCATACAGGTTTGGAATAACATGTGGGTGGGTAAATTACCATTTTAATTTTTGGATCAACTGCTGTAACCTCTTAACATGAACCTAGAATAATAAATGCTGTAAACGTCTTGTTAATTGTTGATATGTAATGCATAATGGAATTTTATGACTTAAATCTTTTAATGAAGTGCCAGTAATGCTTTGACATAACTAGAAGAAAGATGCACGGCGCGAAAAGAGATTAAGTTTGCAACCGAGGCTCTATGAAAGCACTAGAATTAGAACAGAGAATGTGTGTAAATGAAGAAATGTGATCTGTAGGCCTAATGCAGCAGCAAATGAAAGAAGTCAACATTTAATAGAGGTTGAAAGCAGTGCTGGAAAAAAAGGAGAGCTGAAATTGAGAGAGCGGGGAATGAAAAAGTGAGTGGAAGGTGAGAGTAGAGGGTAGGAAGATGGACTGGTTTTTAGGTGGTAATCTGTTTATAGTAGGCTAACCCATACTCTATCGCTTTTAGTTTAGGGAATTATCCAGGAGCTGCAGGTGGTATGTGTGAAATGAGAAAGATTTCAGGTTTCCAGCTCTCACATAAGGCAGAGAGAGAATTGAATAAATGTCCTCACATGTCAAACAGCTGGCAGTATTAGAATTGTGGTGGAGTCCCTGGTTTTTCTTTTAACCCTTGAAGATGTAATGGGTTGAGCCTAATTATTTCGTTTTTTGACTAACCTATGTTTTTTCTGCTAATGTAAATGAAACCAAGATACATTTCTTATCAAGACTGTGTTTACTGCATTGAAACCTACCCATGGAGTAAAGTTGTTTAGCCTAAAAGCTACAGTAATCGGCAGAAATCAGTTGTTTTAAAACTGACCTGATTTTCTTTGCGGTTATTACTTTTGGTTAGTGGGTGAACTTACTGATAGATATTTTCCATCTAACATAGTTTGTTATGTTAAGACATTTATTTCTGTGGAAGTACACCCAACGTTAATGTGCATTCATTCAGAATGTCTGTATTTAATTAGAGTGAAGAATAAAAGTCAAGCTCAACACTGAGCCTCGAGCACAACATTTGCACTATATGCTAATTTGAGACCCAAAATGCTTTCATACAGCTGTCATACATCTGCTTTTCTAAATCATTCTGCCCTGTCAACACATTTGACAAACACGGTTTAAGTTACAAAAATGATTTGTTATACTTCTGATTTAAAATATTTGGCGCACGTGTAGATATAATGTATATATTATAATAATCCTGGATTAGATATGAATTAGTATCAATTAAATTCGATTTACTTGAGAATGTGAATATTCAGAGATATTGTTTAGTAGTAGTTATATTATTTCATTCAGAATTCAGAGTAATGTTAAACAGCCGCAGTTATTAGGCAGATTGCTACATCACAAGCATTCTAAACAAAACTGGCAACAAAATAAAAGACAAAGTTTGCAAAATAAAATAAATAAATAAATAAAATAAAATAAATAAAACTTGAACTACAGAATGGAAAAACAAAAAACAAAACAAATATTACAGCACCCATACATCAAAGAGGAATTGTATTTTCACTCTTAAAAGGCAAGAATCTAACATCATTTTTTGCCAACAAAACAGAAAAAAACAAACCTCATCAATAAACTGCAACAAAAACATTCAAAACTAAATATTGACAACAGTCATCAAAACATATGTCAAAGAGACATGGTGTCTTCACTCTTGTAAGATAAAGGAAAGGATCCACTAAGTTCTGTGAAACACCTCACAGACCTGCATTATACACGTCTCCATTGGAAAAGAACACACATTTTTATTCTTTATATTTATTTATTTATTTTTGTGGGACAAATGGTCAAAGTCAAGTCCGAAGAGTATAAACAGAGCTGGTATAGGGACGACAAAAGCGATTGTCGGAAAAGATGCCAATGATCATCAATCATTCAGTATCTCTGTCACAAATTGAGAGCATTTTTATAATGCCAGATATCGATCGAATTCTCCAGCGTCACAGATCCACATTCCCCAAAATCTACTTACTCTACACTGTCCATTCAAAATTGTCTTACAAAACTTGTTTCATTGTTTCACCTGGCCAAATTGGAATGGTAGGGGAACATTGACCGAACCCCACTAGAACATTAGGGCCGGGCGGGATGCTGTAGAGTGCTGATGTAGCACTGTGTGGGCAGTAAGGAAGTCCATTAGTGAACATGAAGAATACTTCTCTCTGAGAGGGAGAACGTCACTGTAATTGTGTTGCATTGGCCTGTGTGGATTATTTAGAATCTGTGCCTGCCGTTTTGGAGCCTGTTATTTGTTTTTGCAAGCCATTCATATTTGTAGACTAAGTGTGTGTGTGTGTTTGTGTGTGTGTTTTCTTCATGTGTTTAAGGTCGAGGTTATGGTTATTCGTTTAAAAAAAAAAAAAGGTGGGGGATATGGTGTGGGTGTGTTTTGTGTGTTCATACTTGAATGGGATCTATAGCAAAGCGTCGCGCCAGACTGTTACTGTGGCACCTCTCTCTCTCTTTCTGTTTACTTGTCTCTGTTTGTCCATCTGTCTCTGCTTCTCTCTCTCCCTCCCTGCCTGTCATTTCTTCTACTTATCTTCTTCCAGTCTCTTATTATTCCTCGTTTCTCTTCTTGCTACCTCCTGCTCCCTCTTTTATCTGCCTTTCATTGCACTCTCAAATTTCTCACTTCTGCAAACCCTTCTGTTCATTACCATCAAACGGTGTGCAAGCATGTGAATAAGGGACGGATTGAGTTGAATGGCTGGAAGGAGGAAAGATTGTGGGCCATGACTCAATTTGATGGATCATTTCATGAGTTTAGCATGTCCTCTGAATCATAGGGGTCACCAACGCCACCCACTGACTTCGAGAACATGGTGTGTTTTCAACGGCCCGGTGGATGATGCATAGCTCAAGTGTAGTATTGCGGAGTTCACATTAGCAGTAAATAAGGTGGGTTTGTTTTTGCCCCGCTGCCCACTGAGAGATGCTGTTCTGCTATTGAATAGCATCCATGGGTGTGTGAGTGTGTTTCGGTCCAGGGGGAGATGATGGAAATTTTACGGCCTGTTTAGATCCGGTCATCCTCTCCGTGAACTTGTGAATCAAACGCAGTGGGCCTACATGTCTGTTAGCAAGAAGAGCAATTTAAAATCAAAACGGGATCACAGCAAGAAGACAAGGTCCTCCTCCTGTGCCGATGTGGATTGTTTGGCATTTAGACAGAATGGTTTCATCCAACGGGAAAAAGGAGAAGACAACTCTGTGTACTCTGGGGTTGGCATGGGAACAACTCTGTCTGTGCTCATTCTGTTGTTCGGTCATAAATATATACATATATTTATCAGATCAGTGTTTTTTTTTTCCAGCATTTATCATTCTCTCTCAAACTTTCTCGCTGTAAAACACCACTTCATAGATGTCCTTTAGAAACGAGTTGACCTTTTCTCTTCACAAATGGAACAAAAGCACTTGTTTCTCCCCATCTCTGCGTATCCATAATCTTCCCTGCCGGACAGACTTCAAGCGACATGACGTATTTCTCCCTTTCTTGTTCTTTTTCCGTGCTCTTAGCTGTCATGTCCATCATCTTCCCCAGATCGAGCTGGACAGCTGTGTCCCATCGTGTCACTGTCCTCGCACGCTCACCTTTGACCTTTCCAGTTGGTTGCTAGCTTTCTGCTGTAACTCTCCTTTCACTGTCATGCCCTGTTAGTTTTTATTTTCCCTTGAATTCCTCGTATCAAGTCTTTGTTCTTTTCACTTTCCTTTATGTTGAGTATTTTTCTTATTTTGCGCATGGTTTTGGACACTAGGGAATTTTAAGCATGTGTCATGCCCCTATATTATATGATACTAGAGACAGATACAGGAATAGTGTGACCCTGCATCATCACCATGGTTACCGCGAGAGATGATGACTGTGTTTGTTGCCATGATGTCACCGGGGCAACATATGGCTTGTTCTGTAACAGTCCCTAAATCCGGGGAAATCTTCTCTCCAGGTGACATGTGTATTTAATTTATTCATATCTGTCAAGTGAAATAATCTCCGTCCATGCTGATGGAGCGACATCCTGTTCTATTCGTTTTAGGGAGCCTGAAATGTTGGATTTTACTTGGTAATTACCGGAGCCAGAGCATAATGACATGATGGAGAGAACACTGTTGCCATGAGACAGCAAAGTGATGAGCCACTTTCACCTGGAAACTCATTTAAACAGTTTTATATCTTTTCATACCCCCCCACCCCCCTTAAGGATTTAGCGTGCATTAGTGAGGGTCAGCATCCTGGGCGGTGAACATATGTGCTGAATAAGCGGCTGTGGTTCGTGCACATCGTAAAAAGTGGATCTCCGCTTTAGAAATGTGGTCACATAAAGGTTTGCCTGAAAGGATATGTTAAAGGGATAGTTCTTACAATATTAAAAATGTCAAAAATTATATGATATATATATATATATATATATATATATATATATATATATATATATATATATATATATAAATCAAATTCATACAGGTTTGGAATAAAAATTTTGGGTAACCCATCCCTTTAACACACACAAATGTGTCAGCTTAAGGGATGTCTGTTAGACTGGCAATGGCAGCCGTGTATTTCCCGGTGACAGGTATTTTTCCGGACAAAGGGGCAGTTAGCAGCTGTCCTCTTGGCCACCTGTTGGTGGGCAGCTGTGTGTTTATACACCAATGCTGATGAGATATTGACAATATAAATCATGATTTATTGACCAGAAACAACTGTGCAGACCACTCCATAAAGCTAACAACACACTAAAATGTATAGCTTAAGTTTTATTGCTAGTTTTTGTCAAATTAAAGGGATGCCAAGTCACAACCTGCAGTGAAAAGTTATTTTTTTATTATAATAAATAACAATAATATGACAAATTTAACTGTAATGACTGATGAAGAAGCCAAGCTGAAATTCTTTCCAAAATAAATAAATAAATTTATTTATTAAATTCAATAAAATATAGTAGAAATGACATATTAACTTAGACAAGTTATTGTAACTGGAATTGGAATTATATCGCTACAAGTGTCATTATTTCATAGGTGCATTCATTCATTCATTCATTCATTCATTCCAAATTTCCCCTTTTATTTAATCATTCATTAGGCTATTCTTTATCAACATTTACTTCTAAAATAATAATACTTTTAATTAACATTATCATAATCGTTATGATTAACAACTTTAATGATAATCAGTATCACCATTATTATAATTATAATTATTTGTGCTATGAAAGCAGGAATAATAGTGGGGGAGGCAGGTGCTTTTTCTAAAGTAAATATTCTTCTCTATTTTTTTCCTTCTGTCTTTCTTTTTTTCTCAGCGCTTATTTGTTTGGTTCAGCGATGTGTGTCCAATGAGAGGAAGAGAGAGGAGGGACCTGGGCGGAGAGACGGAGCCCAAAAGAGAAGTTGAGAGGGAGAGAGAGAGAAAATGAGAGACGTGCTGTCAGAGTGAGAGCTGAAGGACATGCATCCATTTCTACACAATTTCAGACTGTCGCTACTTTCATTTACTCATATCCAGGCGCTTTTCTTCACAAGAGGCTAATAATGCTAATTAACGCAACGGGTGGATGTATTTCCTGAAATATTAAAGAGCGCACTAAATCCTTTTCCCGAAATCTATTTTTTCGATTTTATTTCGATCATTGTTGCAGGTGTTAAACGCAACAGCTTTCGTCTGTAGGAGTCTCATTTTAAGAAATAGAGGTTTATACGTCTGTCATTAAAAACCTTCAATCTGGAATCACTGCTTGACAACGGACGAGGACGAAATGATGGCATTATTCTGACAACATGAAAAAGAAAAAGTGCGGAGGAATAATATTGCACTGCTCTTGAAATCACCATATGAAGGTGGAGAAAGACTGATTGGAGAGAGGTAAGTGACACAGAGAAAGATGTTTAATGGAAGCAAAATCAAACTGTCATTTATGTCATTATTTTTGCATGATTATAAATGTACTTAATGTTTAAAATTATGTTTTTTAGTCTGTATTTTAGATGCAATACATATGCCCAAATAATGCAGAGCACTGATGGTAATGTGATGAGTCTTGCATTTGTCACAGGTCAGTCCAGAGGCCACGATTTGACCAATGCATAAGTTTCTTTAAAAAAAATACTGAGACTCTCGCTTGCATTTATGTGACAGATATTGCTGGAAGGAGCAAGAGGAGAGGAGGGGGTGTCAGAGAGAGGGTGGACGAGAGAAGGCGATAGAGAGAGAGAGAGAGAGAGCGCTCAGAGCGATTAGATGTGGATGGGTTCATAGGTTCATCAATTTTCTCTTTTTCCACTCACATACATCTTCCACTTAAACTCCTCAAGCACATTGGAACAACTCGGTGTCACCCAACACTTTCAATTCTTCCTTGGTTTTTTTATATATCAAGGGAGTCCCCCGTTTAATCCAGCCTCCTTTTCACCTGCTAACGGTTATACGGTTATAAATAACATAACATAATCCATTCTTCTCTCTCTCTTTCTTTCTCTCCCCTTAACTAAACTCCAGAGTTGAGGAGCAGAGCACAAACATATCTGCTGGAGCCTGGTTGCCATGGATCCCCCTCCCTCTCTGAGTCTGGCCCTTCTCAGTGCGAGCGAAGACGAAGAGCAACGTCTGCCCCTTCCTCTCGGTGGTCTCTCCCATGCTTCCCTTTCTGGCAACTACCCTGGGACCAACCACTCGAATCACACTGGAGGCAACAGCAGCTTGGAGCGTCTCAATGGCACTCCGTCGCCCACCACACCGAACCTTCCCCCGGCATCGCTGCCCAAGCTGCCCTTGTCCACGACACCAATCCCCAACGCTCTCCACCCCACCAGCACACCACTCTCCTCCTGCCTTGGCAGCCAACATAGCCTGAGCGGGGAGACCTCGCCTGTCTACAACGCTCTGTTCTACTCCTCTCATTCGCCATCCACTGAGCGAGAGCGGGAGAGGGGATGCAAGCACAGGCAGGCCAGTCCGCTGGTGCACAGGCGGGACAGTAACCCCTTTACCGAGATTGCCATGAGCTCTTGCAAGTACAGCGGCGGCGTGATGAAGCCGCTCAGCCGCCTCAGTGCCTCCCGCCGGAACCTCATCGAGTCCGACAGCGGAAGTGACACCAAAGAGGGCGGGGCGAGTGGGAGCCAGGTGACCGCGGCCTCCTCTCAACACAGTCAGCCCCAAACCCAGAACCCCCCAGAGATTGTTATCTCCTCAAAAGAGGATCCTCCTTACGGACACGCTTACGAACTCGAGGCCTCGGCCAATCAAATGTCCATCTACCACCAGAACCACGCCCTCTCTGAGAGCAGGGGTGTGCTGGGAGGCGTGGCACGGGGCGGGACTAATGGAAGGAGGGGCGGTGCTGTCGTGGGAGGGCCGGGGAGGACCGCTTCCAAAGCCAGTAAACGTAAGAATCAGAACATTGGCTACAAACTAGGCCACAGGAGGGCACTGTTCGAAAAGAGGAAGAGACTTAGCGACTATGCGCTCATATTCGGCATGTTTGGCATTGTTGTCATGGTGATTGAGACCGAGCTGTCCTGGGGTGTCTACACTAAGGTGAGGACTTTGTGTACTGGCAACTGGGGTGAATTGTTCAAATCAGTTCAAGTTTATTTGTATAGCGCTTTTTTTTTCTTTTTTTTTTTTTTGCAAAGCAGCTTTACAGAAAATTACGTTTCTACAATATTCAGTAGTAGCTTATCAGTGGTGACTGTCAGTTTATGTGCATATGACAGGAATTTTCAGAACAATTAATACAAGACGTAGTCAACCAGATGATGAACACTATTAACAGCAATTATTATATGATGCAGTCACACTTGTAGCAGTATTTGGTAGTTCTGTATGTTTTAGGGTTAGCATCATCTGGGGTCTTCTGAGGGGTCTGCGTCATCTCTTCTCAGGAGTTCTGGATCCAGACTGGAGCTTGTGTAAATCCTAGTCCGTGGCAAACCAAAGAAACAAATAGAGACATAATTAGCGTAGCTGCTGTTCCAACCAAGTAAAATTGATTAGTTTAACCCAATAATGTGCATTTGATCAGATACAAAATGCGTTACAAATTATGAGATGCATTATGTGAATCTTTGGTGAAAGAGATGTTTTTTTAATCTAGATTTAAACTGAGAGAGTGTGTCTGAACCCGGACTTTATCAGGAAGGCTATACAAAAAGTCCAGCATTTTGTGACCTTAGGGAGTGTGATGGATTGTAGCGAGGTATAAGGCTTGTTGTGCACGAGGACACATCCTGCAGGTCCTTCTCTGTGTGTGAATGAGAATGAGAGTATGTCTGTGTTTCCAATATTATGTTCCTATAATAACAGTGGTAAAACTTGGATGCAGCCATACACTGATGCAGCCTGTAATGTAAGAGACATTTTTGACTCAAAAAAAAAAACTTAAAAGGACAGTTCACCCAAAATTTTAATTCTTTCATCATTTACTCGCATTCATGTTGTTACATTTTTGTCCATCCATTGAAAGTTCAAACAACCAAAACTTGTATGTATCATGTAAAAGTAACTTTTATTTTCCATTGATTATTGAACGGTGCTTCAAATGTTTTTTGTTTTTGTTCTGTTTTTTGTAAACCAAGCACATTTGCAACTTTCACAGCCAATGATCAGTTGCATTTTCATTTTATGAAAAATTTGACCTTTATTATAGTAACTGCTTATGTGTTCTACTGGAACATTCATAGGTTTTAAGTGAGGTGAGGGTGGATTTAATTTTCAGTTTAAAGCAAATGGTCTGTGAAAAGTGTGAGGCATTTGAAGTGACCAAATTTAGATGTGCAATGAGAATGCATGATTTTTGCTACAAACACCAACAATTATCATGCAAGTTAATCATTAGAGATATAAATAAATGTTTTTTTCGGAAGTTTCATTCATAAGCTGTCTCAGTTTGAATCTCAGGATCTCAGGAACTTCTGTTATTTAGAGGGTGTAAGGCTTTATCATGTTACACGCTCTAAACTGAAAATCAGCTGTCAAAAAATGATCTGTGGAGAACTGGTATGGCATTTGTCACCCTTGTGGAACAGAGGTCAGTAACGATGCACCTGTGTATCTGGCATGAACATGAATGTTTTAAATACTCGTCTATCTTAGTGAACATGAACATACAGTAGACATTCAAAGTCAGTAATGCTGCTGCTGTCAGAGAAGTACTGAGAGGATCAGATGTCAGTAGGCTCAGAAAGAATTTTGGACAGCTGTCTGGGAGATTTCTTAAATGGGGAAGGGATCAGTAATATTTGTGTGATTTAAGAAATGTTTGGAAACTTTTATTAAATGAATGTTCTGGATGAAAAACAAGCTCCCAGCACAACATTTTGAATCATCCATCACTTTGAAAAACAAGCAAAAATGTACAGTGCCCTACACATAACATGTGGATGAAAAAAATATATATTGTGACCATGACTTATTGATTTTTGGCAACATTAATTCATAATTCAATCTTGGCCTCATTCTGCTAATTCGTTTCCTCGTTTTAGTTCAGTTGTGGCCACATTATTGTTATTTGTTCCTTTAATTCTGTGAATCTGTTGCCCACTATTATATGGTAACCAAAATTAGGCAACAAATTAAGTTGTCAGAACAAAATCTTAATTTATTGCCACAATATCGAAGGCAGGGCTCATTATTTATGGAGTGGCTCTTACAGTGTAATTTAATGCATCCAGAATAAAAGTTAAAGGGATAGTTCACCCAAAAATGAAAATGTTGTCATTAATTTCTCACCCTCACAAAAAGTATTCTCATAGCTTCATAAAACTAAGGTTGAATCAGTGATGTCACATGGACTAGTTTATCGATGTCTTTAATACCTCTCTGGCCCATGAAAGTGGTAGTTGCGCTGCTGTCTATGCAGGGTCAGGAAGCTCTCGGATTTCATCAAAAATATCTTCATTTTTGTTCCAAAGATGAATGAAGGTCTTACACGGGGTTCCCACGACCTTGATTAACTTCAAATTCAAGGACCTTTCAAGGACTTTCCAGGTCCAATATCCTCAAAGTCAAGGACTTAATGTGGGGATATATTTCAAGTGAGAGCAAGGTTACATTGTGTTATCTTGTAAGATACATTGTTACAGTTTTCAGTCCCTCCAGAAAAACGCGATTATGCGATCGCCTGATTTAATGCATAATCAGCCAAAGGCCGCACATTTATGCGGGGGCGCATTTTTTCAAATACGCCGCTCTTTTGCCGCTTAAATTGCCTATTTCAGAAAGCAAAATATGCGGGGCTAGCATGATTTCATAATCATTCATTCAAATTCACATATATATTAGCAGAAAGTTGAAAAATGTTGCATTTACTTCCCACAAGTAAAGCGCCATTTTCCCCCTATTGCCATGGGAACCTTATGAAGTGACGTAATTACGTGACGTGAACATCATCTGCAAACCCCGCGGTGAAACCAGGGTGAAACTTGAAGTGCGCAAATCATTCTTATTTGCCAGCAAAAATAAGCGCAAAAGAACGCGCGAAGCAGTTTCCCGATTTGTTACATGACAGTGGAGCCAAATTATATAGCGAAAACTGCGGTTTGATGAAATAGAGAAAAAAAGGTGATTCCCCCAACACCCCCTTCTCACTAGGCTACTAACACTGTTGTAGTTTCATTCAGAAGTTGATGCAACTTTACAGTTGTAAGATTGCACTTTTTTGTTACAGAACAGTACCAAAAACTTACAGTTGTAATTATATTAGTAGTATGTAAAATAATTTACGTTGCAGTAAGAGATTGAAACTTAAATATTCTGGATTTTTCAAGGATCAAGGATTTTTGCCCGCAACAATCACAAAAAAAATCTGCGTTTTTCTGGAGGTACTGAGTTTTCATGTGTCAAACACAACTATGCAAAAAAGCTTTTTTTTTCTTTTTGCATAAATATTTGGCCGTATGACAGAGATCTGATACCTTGGGTGTGGTTGGTTGGTGGGTAAAGTAGTTCCCAAAGTAGTGCAATGACCATATCCCAAATATCAAAACTGAAAATGTCATTTCCATACCTAAACAGTCAATGTTATGCATTATGATCATAAACACAGCTAAAAAGATTCCTACTAGTGGCCTTCCTTCACAAAACTTAACATGTAGCACAGCTTTATCATAGGCAGAATGCAAAATTTTTCAATAAAAGCCTTTTAGTCAAATATAATTAAGCAACATTTCAAACATTTAACCCAAGCGGAAAATCAACCCATTAACAGTTTAAAAGTATCCATAAGAGAGAAAAAAAAAGACTTGAACTTGGCAACCCTGCATTCAACATGAACTGCAGGAGTCAGATTTGACTGATCACGGGTTGAGGAGAAAGAGATAGCTGATCCAAAAGAGATTTTAACTCTTTGCTCTTTTGCTCTTTAAAAATACACTGTTCCAGAAGTATAAACATTTATGTGTGTCACCATGAGACCATTGTGAAAGAATCACTTCACACCCATGTCTGTGCACTAATCTTTCAACTCCTGCTGAAGTCCTCTCCATTGTAAATGTTTAACTCCAAATACTGTAAGGAACTGAGAGATGAGTCAAAATTGTGTGTGGAAATCAGAAGCATGTTGGCGATTATGATAGAAATACAGTGTAATTGTGTTTAGTTTTACTAATGCAGATTTATAAATTTTGGATGAATATACAGTACACTTTTCATTTATGCATGACAAAGCTCCATTTTGCCCTGCATAAGTTTTGAACTCATGGGAGGAGAGCAAACACATCAGCTCTCGAGTTAAAACCAATTGTTGCTTGATTGATGATCAAAGCAGATGTAACTATCATTACAGCCTTCAAGAACTGGCTTCAAGAACAGCCTTCAAGAACTGGCTTTTACTTCAGCTGAATTACAGACTAGTAACATTTTATATAAAGCCAAAGTCTCAAAATCAGTGTAAGGCTGAAGCTAGGTAAGTGACTGATTCTTGTGCAGTTACGTTAAAAGGATTGAATGTAACTGACACATCATGTCAAGGTGAAATATTTTCCACTGTAATAGCCACAGCCACAGACTGAAGGCTGAATGTATGTGTGCGAGTAAGAAAGGGACATGTAGCTTTAGTTACCTAAGTTTTGTTGGTGACAGGAAGCTTTACTAATGTAAGCTAATATAACTATCATAGAACCATATAAGAGACTGATTTGGGACTTGGGACATACAGTACAGTAAGCAATAATTAATTGATTAAGAGATAGGATGTTTCTCAATGCAGAAATCAAATACATGACATTTAAAATAGTGTATATTAAAAACCTTATGCTTTAAAAAACACTATAGTGCACATAAATATTTGGTAAATGTGCGTGTGATTTTCTGGGATTTCATTTCCGTTGAAGGCTACATAAAATACTGCTTTGAAATGAGTCTAGAATAAACATGTTGCATATTTCTCATAAAAAAATCTTTGTGTTCCTTAAAATGCTCAGTGGGTTTTGGAACAGTGCATTCATCTGAAGTGTGTGTCTGTGCGCGGGTGGGTTTGTGCGAGCGTTATGAGGTGTTCTCTCGCATCTGACACTGTTCTGAATGGATCTGTCTCAGCATGTAGTCTGGAAATCACTTCTACGTGTGCTCATGTTCTGCAGGTGCTTCTGATATGGCAGACGTATATGAAATTTGTTCTGTCTCAGTATCTCTCTTTTGCTGCCCGTCTTCCCTGTGGCTTTCTTTTTCTGTCTCTCCCTCTCTCCCACTTATGCTTTATTTCTCTTTTTCTCTCTGTCTCACCCACTCACTTATTTTTCTCCTCCTTTCTCGTTCCTTCACTCTCTCTTGTACTTGTACTATTTTTCCTTTTCCTCTCTCTGACGATTCCTTTCCTCTTCTCTTCTGATAATTATTCTTGGTCTGGATATCTTTCTCTTTCTTTCTAGTACTCACTATCCTTAGTGCTCTCTCTCTCACTCTTTCTCTCTCTCTCTTTCTCTCTGTTATTGTAGTGGGAGGTGAACGGGGGAGTGTTATTGGAGAGGGAGAGAAAAGCGAGTGAGTGTTAGGAGAGATGAAATGAAAGGCTGTAATAAAATCTCTTTATTTGAGATGGAAAACGGGTGAGTGAGTCAAGTTTGCACATGAATAATGGCCATGCTGATTGTATACCATTATAGCCATTATAAAACCACACAATAGAAGCCTGTTAGTGCTGCATCGCCCCTCAGAGCAATTAAAGGGCTTTTCTCTCAGTGCATTACTGCTGAAGGTCCAGACATATGAGATACTGATGCTCTTCCACATTCTCCAAACTGTTTCGATTTGACTTGACTCATCTAATGGGGAATTACCTCTCCTCAAACCCCCTTTACAGTGAATGGTAACTCCCATATAAAACAATGAGTTTATGTGAATGGATGGTGGAGCATCTAGTGATTGTGGAGGAAATGAGTAAGAAAAGTAGCTGCTTAGATGCTAGAGAACATTCACATCTCTGAGTGACCATCTACATTGATTATTGATAATCACCTTTGCACACCTTCAAGCACCTATTGATGGCTTTACTATGCTGCTTTAGCTCTGTGTGTGTGTGTGTGTGTGTGTGTGTGTGTGTGAGACAGCTGCTTTTGAAGGATGGAATCAGCAGGAAATTCCTGACAAGACATCATGTCCAAAATGTTTTTCTAACTTCTTAAAGCTTTCTTTTTTTGTTTGGAATTGCAGTTGTGTGCACATTGAGGCAAAGAAGCTGGAGAATGCTGTCCATATTTGAGCATATGAAAATGATGATTTCAGTAGTTTGGTATGTGAAGTATGAATGCGGGTCTGGATGGGAATATATGCCCACATGACTGTCGATGTGATGCATTGATTTAGTGTTTTCTTTTAATTGTCTTAAAAATTAAACAATAAAAATGTATTGCAACTCCTGAACAGTCCTTAAAGTAGGGTTTCAATTACCATTGGACATTCCTTATAATCAGCGAAATGAGATAAAATACAGTTTAACTTCTTAAAGCCCCTTTTTGCTTATTCAAGGCTCCTATCTGCCACTATTATTCTATGTGATTAACTGCAGTTATTTTAATGAATTAATATAGATATAATTTCTGTAGGCTTTTACTAAAGAATGCTTGGTTCTGATTGGTTGATGAACATTCTAAGACGTGTCCAAACCAGATGCGACATCACAGAAGGTCATAAGCTATTGCAAAGGTATCTTTGCCATGTTAATCAGTTTTTGTCCTAACCAGCTGCGATGGTGGATTCTATGTGGATTTCTATGACTTTGTGGCAGCATACAAATTACAACAATAATCTAAGGTACCGATTATGTTTTATTTAATGTTTAAGGATCTTTTGTGAGTTTGAATATCATTTTGACATTTATAGCCATACTGAAAGCGACAATGGATCATTAACCTCAGATCTTATATGTGAACCAACAAGTGTGTTCCATGACAAAGATTGTGTCTGTCTCTCAGTATCTATTTTTAATAATTTTAAAATGTTTTTTATATTTATGAATTAGATTATATACTTATCTGTTTCATTGTGAGTGCAGTACATTTGGGGAAAGAGCCTGCCCATATGCTCTTCTGATTGGCTGTGATTTATGATTGATTTTTATCATGTGTTGCGTCTGGTGTAGACAAACAAATTGCTTGTCGCTGAAATTTTGTCGCATTGCGTCTGATTGGGACAGGATGTATGATGTGCGATTATTTTTCAGGAAACACACAGCTAACATAGTTAATTCCACATAGGTCTTGACTGTATTACTGTTCCATATCACTTCCCCAAATTATTCCAGTCATTCTCTCTTTCTCTAATGACTGCATAAGATGCATATGCATACATATCAATGGCTCAAGCCTCCATTACTAGCTCTAAAATGACGTTTTAGAATTGGGAAATGAGGCTTGGGATGAGATCTGAAGAAGTCCTACACACAACAGTATGTGTGTGTGTGTGTTTGTGAGTGTGTGTGTGCGTGTGTGCGTGTGTGCGTGCGTGTGTGTGTGTGTGTGTGTTTGAAGATGTGTGCATTACATGCTCAGCTGTGAATCCTATGGAGATGTCTGGTCCATTCACACTCCATACACTTGCTCTCCTTCCCTAAATAGACAGGTAAAAAGAACAGGAGCGAGAGAGAGAGAGAGAGAGAGAGAGAGAGAGACTTAAATAAGAACAGAATGAGAGTGCAATGTGTAATTGGAGCCTTTGTGTGTTGTTAGCTTTGTTTGTTTTTCATCAAATATTTGCTCTTTCAAATCAACTTTTCATGTGCCGTCTACATTAACTAGATCCTTACATTACATGAACCTACTGCAAAATAAATCTATTTTTGCTTATACGCAGTGTACAGTGGGGTCCAAAATCTGATACTACTAATGAAAATGCTTTTGCTTAGCTTTTCTTTGCATGCCCTTTTCATTGGAAATTATATTACTAGCATACAATTGGGTGTAATATTGTCATATATTTGGTTTTCCTCTTTTGCTTTCTGACAGTAGCACTCAAGCTGCATAAACTCCAGATGAAAACCTGATGATAATGTTCTCCAGCATGAATTTAGATGAAGCAAAGGGCATCTTGAGCTTCAGTGGAATAAAATAATCTCAAATTGTTTTAATTAGATATATATAATAAAAAAAAAAAAATATATATATATATATATATTTTTTTTTTTTCAATAGCATTTTTATTATTATTATTATTATACATTTTATTCTGTTTATTTCCAGGTTTAAATCACATTTTCAATGTGGTAAAATACTTGAGTCCCATTGTATTACATAAAAAGGGCAGTTTAGGTCTGGATGAAACGGCTTGTAGGGTTGCACGAAGCAGCATGCCTTGAATCCATTCTCCTACATATCCTCACATGTCTGCTCGAACCTAAACAGCCCTAAATACCTGGAAAAAGCAGCTGTCAAATCAATACTTAATTTTCACACCCTCCTCGCTCTGTCACGCATCCCTGGGGAACATCTTATCTTAGACTATGCCTCAGATGATCAACCTGTTGCCTGTTAACAAGGGATATTGTGTAAGTGTCTAAATAATAATAAGAAATGTTATTTGGTACCAAATCAGCATGATGATTTCTGAAGGATCATGTGACACTGAAGACTGGAGTAATGGCTGCCGAAAATTCACATTTGCCATAATAGGAAGAAGATACATGTTAAAATATATTAAGCTGAAAAATGGTTATTTTAAATAGCCAATTATTGAAAAATATAAATATAAATATTATAATTATATATATAAATATTTAATTTACACATTTACAATAAATAATCATAATTATTCATATAACACATCCTACAATAAATGTTTTATTGAACTGTACTCTTCAAGAAAATTTACTAAAATAAAGGTTCCTTTGAGGGTAAGCTTTAGGTATAGCGGTGAAAGAAAATGTATTTTGCTCATTATTAAAACAATAGGAGTCATTGGAAAGTCCCCACCATTTGAGAGAAAAAAACAAACCTGTGTTTGTGTGTAATCCATCTCTAAGAAACATAAAGGGTGATCCATTCGGCTGCGGGACCCTAATCCCACTCCTGCCACACTAACACTTTTACAGCACTCTCACAGGAGCAATAATCATCAGTACATAGAGAAGAAGAAAGATCGAGGGGGAGAAGGAGATGAAACGAGAGGAGAGATGGACAGCCTAGGGAAGAGTCAGTGAAGGAGAGAAGGGGCAATAGTGGACAGGACCCTCGAATGGCCATTAATGCTAAGCTTAATGTATGTGTGTGTGCTGTATAACTGTGTACATGTAGCTGAGGTTGTGTGTGTTTCCATCTCTTTCTTGGCCTCTGAGTGTGTAATTGGGTTTCCAGGGGTGTAATGGTGTATGTCAGTGTGTAATCAAGTGTGTGTGTGTGCCAGTTGGTGTGTAATTTGGCTTATCTGTGTGTGTGTGTGTGCTTTTCATTAAGTGCGATACATTACTGTTTTCATAATCATTTTGGTGGAGGTGGTGTGTTTTTGCAGCTTTTTTGTTTTGTGGTTTCATAAAACCCATTGGTGGGGAACATATGGCAAGCCGTTTTACCATTTATTCAGTTGCAGGATTCAAATAATAGATATTTACAGTTCAGTTTCCACTAGTTAAAAGTCACTAATAGGACGTTTTGAAACAAAAGAACCATCACTCACAGAAATCAAATGATTAATTTAAAAATTATTAATACACATTTATACCAGTGGAAATGTAATTATTGAAATCAATTTCTATTAGTAAAAACAAATCCTTTCCTGATATCAAGAATTTGCATTTTAACTAGTGAAAATTGAATTGAGTCAAATAGGCTTGACCTCTCTCTCTCTCTCTCTCTCTCTCTCTCTCTCTCTCTCTCTCTCTCTCTCTCTCTTTATATATATATATATATATATATATATATATATATATATATATATATATATATATATATATATATATATATATAATAAAGAAAATCTGATATATGTTAAATATCTCAATTGTTTCTCCTACACAACAATGAGACTGAAGGTAGAGATTTTGCTTAATACTCCTGAAAAAAAAGTGTTCTCATATTTTTATATATTTTTTTAAAGTACTGGTTTGGATGGCAATAGCTGCTTCATTGTAGACAAATATATATTTGCAAGTCTCATTTTCTACAATAGTTTGTAATTAAATATCCACCTCATCTAACACTCTTTTAGCTTTGGCGTCCAAACGAGAGTACATATTTATTGCTGAAATTTTGCCAATCATAAATGTAATGTTTTCTAAAGGCTACTTACTATCTCTAGCTTCACTACATGATGACAACGTTTTTATTTTTGTTGTTCTTGCTGCTTTTCTGTAATACATGAATAACAATTTATTTGACTGTAAGTGCTCAGAATAAAGGAGCAAACACACAACACAACACATACAGTGACATTAATCATTGGCAAACCTGTCTTTGTCATGGACAAAGTCCCTTTAAGAGTCGGCCCCCTCAGCGGCCATCTTGGTAGCAGCCCCAGCAGCTTTTTTCGCTGTCAGTAATAATAGGAAAACATTTCCTGTCTACACTGTGGAAAGACTAAAAACATCATAACTGATGTTTGTCAGAATTACATTTAAATAGCTCATTGCAAATCACTAATGACATGCGACACTGATGGTATCCTAAATGGAGCTTCTTTAGTGCAAAACATGTTAAAAATGCTTAAGGCTAGCTAGTCCAGCTAATGGGTATTAACAAACTCTATCAAAAAGGCAATCGGCTCTTCAATTGAGACCTAAATTCCTACAGGCGCCATATAAGGTATTCTGATTTAATTTTTATTTGAGTGGTCCATCTCTTCCCCCTTACACTTTCTCCAGTCTTGAATATCAGAATATTCATGAAAGATTTTTGTGTCTAGCTCAATTTCTCCTTGAGCTTGTGTGTGTGAACACACCATCCTTCCTTTGGTGGTTCAGCTGCGAGTCTTGTTTGTGTGTCAGAATCTGAAAAAAATCTCTCGTTCTGTGTGTGTGTGCTCGTTGCGTGTGGCTTGTATTTGAGATCTTTCAAGTGAGTCACTTCACCCAACATCAGCGGTAAATGAAGAAACTGAAACAAGAGGAAGTAATTACATTAGAATCGCAGATGACTGTGTGCATTTGTGGCGGTACATTCGACTGCGAATGTGTGTGTGCATTTGTGCGCGAGCGTGTTCGTGCGACTGCGTGACAGACAGAAGGCTCAAAGATGACTGTGTATTCAGACGTCAGAGCCGATTTGTTTGGTGTTTATGAAAGGACCAGGGAGAAGTAAAGAGAGGATGCTGAATAGATGGAGGAGAAATGAAAGGAAGATTTTGAGCGTGCAAGAGAATGGAGATAATGGAGCTCATACAGCCTATTAGCTCTGCATGGTGTTCATCATTAGCTGGATCAATAACTGCTAATCTAGCCGTGATTCTGTTCGTCATACTCTCCATTCACACACTAATATATAACATGAGCTCTGATAGTCATGTCACAGACACTGAGGACTCACTTAGTAAGATGGTAACAGGTAAAAGGTGAAACTTTTATATAATATAATATAATATAATATAATATAATATAATATAATATAATATAATATAATATAATATAATATAATATAATATAATATAATATTTTGCATTATATTATTTGTATATAATATTTTACATTATATTATGCTGTAATATATAATTAATTATATAAATGATTTGATCATAGTCTATTTTATTGAATTGGTATATCATTTTAGTAACAAAAATACAAAATGTGAAAAATGGCATAAATACTGACATAAACAGCAATGTTGATGAAGGAACGTGTCCTATTCAGATAAATCACGTTGCGCTTATAGGGCCAATCAATCTTTCCACCCATTAGAGAAAATCATCTCTGAGACTTGTCTGGAAGCCTGGCAGAGACTGAAACCCAGCAGTTGTTCTATTGATAAGCTGTTAGCCCCTGGATGGGTATTCTGTGTATGTGCTTTAGTTAGGAGCCCTATGTATTTATGTATGTGTGTGTAGGAGTGTGTCAGTATGAGTGAGAGATACCACTGTCTGTCTGTCCATGTGGAACAATGCTTCCAGTATGGTGCCTTAAATTAGACCAATGGGTGGCCAGTCTAATAATGTGTGTGGTTCAGCTGGACATAATCGAGGCTCAGGCTGGAAACAATTTAAAACTTTTGCTTTTACTCTCAGGGGAGAGTTTAAGCAAGCTGTGTAAGTGTGTGTGTGTGTGTGTGTTAAATGAAAACTGTGATGTGTGCAGCAGGTAGTAGTGTCAAGTTGAGATCCCTGCAATCACACACAGACAGACACACATTTCAGTAACCATGCCATTGTGTGTGTATGGTGTGACTGGAAGTGATGTGCATGTAATCCATAGATTATAAAAACACACTAAAAATGTCTTGGCAGACTATATGGCACAGATGCACGCGCTGTGATTGTGCTGTTCATTTCTTATTTAAAGAGAGATAGTTGACCTAAAAATGAAAATTCTGTCATCATTTACTCATCCTCATCTTGTTCCAAAGAAATAGGATTATCTGTCTTCTGTGGAACACAAAAGGTGACTTTTTTTAATAAAAGGTGATTTTTTTTAACAGTATCACATTTTATAACATTAGTGAATGACAACTGGGGCTGTCAAGCTTTAAAGAGGTCAGAAAAAGGCCCATGTAAGAGTCTTACAAATTGTCAATTCATCCTACGAGGTGCACAAATGTTCTAAGTTTTATTATTGTTATGATAGGTTTATTATTGTTTATTGTTTAATGCAAATGTAATGTTTTCCTGTGATGGCAAAGGTGAATGTTCAGCATCTAAGATCCTTTAGAAATCACTTTAATATCATGACTTTCTCAAGAAATAATTCAATCTTACTGACCCGACATCGATGAACAGTTGTATATGTTCCAGATCTTATGATGCTGTATGATAGTTTTGTGTGAAATTCCAGCTGAAGGATTCTGATCTGAACTCATCTCAGGACCTTTTATCACAGGATTATAAAGATCTATTGTATGGCTTCAGAAGTCGTATGGACCATTTTTATGATGCTTCTAGTGCCTTTGCATCCTTTTGAAGCTTGAAAACTCCAGTCCCCATTCATTCTGTAGCTCAAGTCAGTCACATGAGTTTAGAAATGACAAGACATTTCATATTTGACTGAACTACGTCTTTGTTTTCTTTTCTGAAAATTAAATGCACAGGGTTAGCACCTGTAAGTAAATATTTCTCTGTAAAATCATAATGGTGAGTGTGCTAATAACATTATTTGCATATGTTTTACAGAGCTCCATGTATTCACTGGCACTGAAGTGTCTTATCAGCCTTTCCACCGTCATTCTTCTTGGACTAATCATCGCTTACCATGCTCGAGAGGTGCAGGTAAACACAAATAATCATCTCATATTAGTGTCTACTGTTAAGATGCGAACACATGTATCATTGTTCTGCAAATTTTCGCAGACGAAATCCAATGGCTGCAATAGTAATTCAAGTGAATGGAAATGTTATGTAAGGGCGCAAAATTTGACCTTGCAGTTTTCACAGCGGGTTCAAGTTGGTCACACAAATTCGCTGTTGACCAGTAGAAATCTGCTTGTTTTGAAAATGACTTACTGTATGCGTGAGCTGTAGCTATGTAACTACACTATTGACCTTTTCAGCCTCCAAATTTTGCTGAAATTGAGCTTATTTGACCGTAACATTAGACTGAACAAAAAGTAACAAAAACTAGCTATTACCACAATTTATGGAAACACGCAGTACTACAGTAGTACTGTAGTATTCAGCAAAATACATAAATACAATAATCATTCTGTAACAGAAATGAGTCGAACCAGACAAATTAAAGAGTCTATCAAAGCTGTGTGCATTGAAACACGAGCTGAATTCCTCAGGAAGTCATAAATCAGTTCTAGTGCCACAAGAACCAAGCAAGATGACCAACCAACTTGTTCACACAACAGCTTTGAACATTAACACCACTAGAACAATTATTTACAATTTCAATTCGAAGAAGAGAAATTTGGTGTCAAAAATGTGTTGTTCGTAATGGAAATGCAACGCTGGACATCACATGTAAACCCAGGAGATCAAGTTAAATACTTCCATTGACTTCCCTCACCCAGCAGAACCAGACTGAAATTCCTAAGGGGGGGACGGGCTTTAAATCTCTGTCTTCACAGAATATCCCTTCGTCAGAGAATGGCAAAGAAACTTCTTTTGTACAGATATATGGACCAGAATGAACTCAAAAAGACTTATAAATGAATCAGTCCATCGCTTCACTCCATATTCATTTATGTGTCACCCACACATTTGACTATCATGTTATAATCACTTATTGTGTATGTTCTTTTTAATAACTATGGGATAGCTGAAGGATACATAGTCATGTCTGGTATGTGTGTGATTGAATTTTCTTTCTTGATATTGTCCTGACAATCATTTATTTGTAAAATATATCATAACCCGGTAATAGGAATCATGTCCAAAATTAGACCCTGCAAGGCAGGAAAATTCGGACCACATGCTTGGTAAGATAAACAAATGATTTATGATACCCCCGAGCCAAGACAATAGCTGATTGGTCAAGACAACATTTAAGGTGTGGCCAACAGGCCAGTTTAAATACTTTGGACACCATGAAATCTTGCTTTTAGTCCCTAGCTGCTGCTATTAGCCATGTCTGCCTTTAGTTCTAGCCTTGCTCGTGCTATCAGTCATGCTTTTAGTCGGCTTTTAGTCTGCTTTTTAGTCTTCTATTAGTCATGCCTGCTCTTAGCTTTTAGCTTTAGCTTTGCTACCTAGCTTTAGCTTTTAGTTTCTAGCCATGCTGTGTAGTCATCATTGTTCTTTGAGCGCGGTTCTGCGTGCTTCAGCCTGCACGCCTGCTGCTACTTAGCCACGATGAGAAGGAACACAACCTAGTCTCGTCAAACTTTATTTCTTTTCTTTTCCGTTTGAGATTTTCGTGTTCTGAGTTAAGTTTTGTAACGTCCGTTCAACTTCAACCAGCCCACACGACTCTGCACTTTCAGCCAACGCCCAACAACCACGGGCTTCCCAAGATGTCACTTCAGCGACTGAACTTCCAGCCAATCAATGACCTCGGGATAGCCCTTTCACCGAGGCTCCTTCTTCACAGGAGATGCAAGTAACTTTACCTCCAGACCCTGTGCTCTTTACTGGTGTATCTAATATAATTTTAATCTCATTGAGGAACTCAATGCGAGGGCTAATTACGTGATTGATGGTTGTTCATGTCTATGCAATTTAACGTATTGCTGTAAATTTGGGATTCCATATTTCCATTCTCTTAAACTCATCTTTCCCTAACTTTCGATCTTCCTGCAACTTGTGTGAATGTGTGTGTGCATGCGTTTATGTGTTAGATTAGCTTATATGTCTTAGATTTATCTAATAAAGCCTTATTCATATTGAAAAGAGAAGTATCTTGTGTTTTGTGCTTACAAGTTAATGTCTTAAACTGCCGTTCTTGTTACTGTGCTAATTGATAGTGTTTCACTATAGTGTGGATATTCGTATCAAGTGCAGATTTGATGTTAAACGGCTCGTTCAGTGAATCGCAGGGCGTCTCAATGATCAGCCGTGAAACAGTGATTCTGTTCAAATCCCCTTTATAATCTTAAATGATTCCCTTTGCGCTAAATTGACCTGTTTCCGTTACAATTCAGTACAGTAGTAAATAAAAATATTATCATCTGATACATCACTATACCATAGTAATTCCACAGTGCTTTTTTGTAAGCAATAATTCAATTGAAATAACCAGTTCAGTACTGCTGTAAATAGTTGCTTACACATCATCACATGTGTAAAAGAAACAAATCAAAAAAAATATATATTTTTTTGTAGTCAGTATGTCTCGACTCTGTCTATCATATCAGTCTGCTTATGTTACACAGTGATGGTGTCAACGTAAAAAAAATGCAAAAAAACAGGAAGAAGAATCATATTCATCCCCCCTTTTGTGTGGCATAAAGAACAGATGAGGAATGTTGTTTTAGGCTGTTGCCCTCAGCAAGGGGAGCTGAACTCAACTGTTTGTTAGCGTTATGCTAATAGGAAGGATAGCAGAGGAAAGTCGCTCACAGCAGCATTAGAAACACACACACACACACACACACACACACACACACACACACACAACAATACTTTCAGCTCCTTTTAAGCTCTCTCTCTTTCCTTCATACACACACAAACTTCTTTGAGACATTTAGTAGTTATTTTTGGTTCTGTTTGTTTCTGAGAGTGAGTCATTTTGTGATTGTTTGACAGTTATTTGAGAAAGCAGCTTGTCTGCCCTTCTATCGATGAATACATGAATAATCCACCACATTTCCAACACTAGCATAAACACACATGCACACATTTTTACTGTGAGTTGTTTGTTCTCTTACCCTGGTTGTATTTTTTACCTTCATTCAACCTTCCCTTGCCCCCTCTGTCTGTGAATTATTTTTCCGCTCTAGGAGACACACACACAAGACTCGGCACTCATTCTGCTCTCTGTTTCAGACCAATATGTGTGTGGTTTTGTAAAGGTTCAGACTGTGTTTCATTCATTTCGCTGGATTGAGAATTTTCTCATGTACGCTCTGCGTTATGCAAGTGTTTCCTTGGTGATGAGACTCTCTTCCTGTGTGTGAGTCAGACTTTGGAAGCTTTTTCCTGGACAGAGATTGTCTGTCTGTGTGTGTGTGTGTGTGTATGTGTTTGTGTATGTGTTTTTGTGTATCGACATGGTTTAAAGGAGATAAAACACGATGTGAGTAGGTGTTGATCAGGGATGTTTTTGAGGAGAAAGACAGAGAGGAATGAGACTGGAATAACTGTTCCTTCTGCATTCCCAATTTCCCAAATTTACAAAGGCAATTTAAGACTGTATATTGGTTAACTATCTTACACCTTTAAAGGAATAGTTTATTCTGTCATGTTCTGTCATGTTGTTCTAAACCTAATGACTTTATTTATTGTGTGGAACATAAAGATATTGTATAGATTTTTTTTTTTTTTTTTTTTTTTTTTTTTTTGGTGAACTATCTTTTAAATCCTGTGAATTTTTCACTGAGTACCATTTTTATTTTCAGTTCAGTCAAAATCCATTTTGCCCATTAAGTTGAAAATGCCTCTAAGCTAGCATTTGAACTCAAGTGTACATGTTAATGTGAGTGCATCTCTTCCTGAGAGCCAACAAGCTTCATCCTTGGCTAAAGTTTGTGAACTGCTTGGCTCCTCTGCCACATTAAAATGATTCATGGCTGCACAGCTTTAGCTAAGACCCATTAAAGAATTTGGTGAATCACCAGTATTACTTGAAGCCAATTTTGTAATTATCTTAAGTTGAAGGTTGGACTGATTCTTGAAAAGGTTTGCTTGAGTGGTTTTTATGATGAGCTTTTTAAAGTTGTATGGCCCTTGGAGACTTAACATGCAGAACATTTGAGTTCATGTACTAGGTAGGCGACACAACATGAGACCCTGTAGCAGACCATTTAAAACTACAAATAATAAAACATTGGTCAGCCATTGAAATTTTCCATGGAAAACATAGTTTAAACCTAAATAGAAAATACTATTTACAGTTGTTTGTTGCCACAATCAAGTTGTAACTTTGCATTATCATTGCTCTATCATTACGGCGAAGGAGAAATTCAGCAGAATGGTAGAATTGGCATAATAAAAGATTATAATATATTTTTTGAAAGTAAAATTAATTACATTAACTTTTTTATTATATACAAGAAACTAAAATGTGATAGTTGAAATGTTAAACCAAGTCCTATTGTATGTCTGAAATATACATATGTAATGTATAATACAGCAAGTTACTGTATTACATATGATTTATTTCAGTTAATAGTTCTCATGACTGGGTTATTTTTTAAAGCCAGGATCACTATGAACATAAATAATCTATTTCAATGTTGCTGACCAGGAAAAAAGATACAGTTCATAATGTGACAACATGCCCCAATGTCATAATGCTATATGGGTTAAATTGTCACAAGGGAACTTGCCATTAAACTGCTTATTAGAAACATTCAGTAAATGTAAAACATAATTTAAAAAGTAAATGTATTGTAATCATAATGTAAAAATGTAATGTATTTTTAAATTGTATTTAAAAATACAAATAAAACAGTAACATCGTATTCAATTAAATTGACAATTTTTTATTAATGTTCCAATTTAACATTTATGATGTTAAAATAATATTGAAATTACATTTATGAAAAATACCCTTTTCCTAAAAGCTAGTTTGTAAAACTTTCCATGCATTGTTTCATTCTGTTGCACCTCCTGAATGAACCTGAAGCTCTGGACTCTATAAATAATTACCTAAAATCTTGACACTGACAACAAAAAAAGAATCCAATAAATTTGTCAACTGTCAGTTAAGATACAAACATTTTGAAAGGGAGCAGCAGAATGTGCTGAATGTTGAAGTAAAAGCATAGGGTAGCAAAGCCTAAGCAGAATGGAAATGTAGAGGAGATCACCTTCAGGGTTCTGGAGAAGGAATGAGGTGCAGTGACAGTCCTGTACTTAGAGCTGAGAGGTTACTGATGTATTAACCATTCAGTACAGCACAGGTACAGATTTCACTATGAGACTATGGGTGGTGCTGAGAACGCATGACAGACATGTTTCCAGAACATTACGAAAGCACTGTGACAGCACATCGCGTCTCTCAGGTTCACTGTGTTGTAGCTTGGTGGAAACTACAGGGCTTTCCTGCTGTTTTTGCTACTGGCTACACACATGGGAGATTGTGTGTATTTGACAGAGAGAGATAAAGTGTGCATATAAATGTATTTACTTTAAAAAGAGGGAATTCCAAGCAGATTCCGCTGCTTTTAAAATCATTGCAGGCAGATTTCCTCGCTTATTCAGTCTGTGTGTGTCTGTATCCTGCGGTGTGGGGTATTTTGGGCCTGCCTCATGGGTAATCTGAGTTGAATGGAGTTACCTGCTGTTCTCCTGATTTTTCCTCGGTCGTCTTAAGATTTTTTTGCCATGGTTTTGTTCTACAACATATTTCAGGGACCATAAAAGATTCGCCATAGGGCAAAATCGACAGTCTTGGATTGTTTTGCGTGACATGCTTACCGACGGCCGGTTAATTGCCTTTACAATGAATTTCAGCTTCTGATAAAGTTTTGAGTCTGACATGGTCAGACATTTTGGATCACAGCCCTGCAGTGTGACTGCTGCTCAAGACACACTAACTTTGTGTGTGTGTTTGTGTGTGTGTGTGTGTGTGTGTGTGTGAGGTAAATAGGTCAACGAAAACATTAAACAGGTGTTAGCGTCATCATGGAAATTATTAAGGTTAGTAACATAATTTAGTTGTTAACAATGTTGTTTTAGTGTTTCTATATTTTATTTCTATATTTTATAGTATTTATTATTATTTTGAATTAGCTTTATTTTTATATTTTCTATAGATATTTTAATGCCATTGCCTTTTTTTGTCTTTTTTGATTTACCTTTAGTTTAGTTTTTTTTTTTTTTTTTTGGTCAACTTGAACTTCAGTTTGCTGTCAAGGCAGCACTTTTTATTTAAGTTTAACCTTTTCATCTATTATTTATATTTTACTTTATTTCATTTTTTTTTTTTTTTTTTTTTTTTTTTACATTTTTGATAGTTTAAGTTAACAACAATACTGGTTGTTAATTAACATTCCCCTCACATTATGATACTGATATCATACACTTATGATAGTTCATTGAGTTCACTCATTCCCAGGTAAAAACTAGCCAACTTTAAGGGTTTGCCAGGGTTTGTATGGTATTTGAGTTTTTTTGTTTGTAACTGAGGATGTCAGAATGGACAAACTGCCCAGACAAAGCTGTCAGTTGACAAAAGTCTGCAGAACTTTACATCATATATTCTGACATAAAGACAGTTGATGCTTGCTTTGACTTTTATTTAAGATCTCACTAGAGTCATATCATACAATCTGACAAGCAATGATAAAAGAGAAGAAAATGCCAGCGTGTTTGCCTGGTCTTGTGATTACGAGGAAGTGAGGTGATCTGAATTAGTATGAATGTAAGTGTTTGTTTCTATTCAGTGTGTCTGTGTGTGACTTATAATTACATTATCATTACAAAGGTGTTCATCTCTGACAGGCTAAAACAACAAAACAGACAATATTATTCTCGCTCTGCTTCACTCTTTCCCTCTCCTCTTTCAACCTCTGTCTCCCTTTTGGACTGTCCCCTTTTTCCCAACCTCTAAATTATTCTCTTTCTGTAGTCCTTAATTTTGCTGTCTGCTCTCCTATTCATCCTTCCTTAATTTCCAAATTTTTCCTAATTGGCTTTGGTCCTCATTTGTTGGGAGGTTCTGGGTTTCTCTCTCTCTCTCTCTCTCTCTCTCTCTCTCTCTCTCTCTCTCGCTCTCTGATAGGTTTAGGGAGGAAGCTCGGTTTAGTCACTCATGTTGACAGATTACCTTCACTAATGGAATTTAATTATTCAGCATATGCTGGTGGCGATTTGGCTACAAAAAGTACGACAGTAGGGGTGGGAGGGGTAGGGGTGTTGTAGGTAGCGGAGAGATGAATAAGGAGTAATGTGTGGAGGAGGAAAGGAAGAGATGATAATAAAGCAAAGTGAGATTTTAATGCTTTTAGTGTCTTTTATTGTCCTCAAAGTTATATGTAAAATTCCCATGAATACCCATAAATGCACAGCTTACAGAAATATTTTTTTTATGGAGATAAAGATTGTGATTATTCTCAGGAAATATTTGAAAGTATGGAAGCAGTCATAAGTAATGATAGATATTTTTTTGTTTTATCCAGCTGTATTTGCTCAGTGCAACTTATAACATCCAAGTGAAAGATATAACACCAACATGTCAGAAAAATACGGTGGCCGAGAGGGATCAACACGCTGCAAATGAAAAAACACATTCAAATAAAAAAAACAAGCAAATTAAGAAAACATCTTCATCAATTTGACAACACATGCGCTGCAAATTCTCACACACAAACAAATACAGCAACACAATTAAAATTCTCACAACAAAGAAATGTTGTACAAAATCTGGTGTTTTTGAGTATTTGAAGCTCGTTTTTGTATTTGTTTGTTGTGAGTTTTTGCAACTCGTTTCTTCATTTGTTTGTGTTGTGGGTATTTTCAGCACATTTCTGTATTTGTTTGTTGTGAGTATTTCCAGCACATTTCTGTATTTGTTTGTTGTGAGTATTTGAAGCTCGTTTCTGTATTTGTTTGTGTTGTGAGTATTTGAAGCTCGTTTCTGTATTTGTTTGTGTTGTGAGTATTTGAAGCTTGTTTCTGTATTTGTTTGTTGTGAGTACTTGCAGCTCATTTCTGTATTTCTTGGTTGTGAGTATTTGCAGCTCGTTTCTATATTTGTTTGTTTTGGGTATTTGCAGCACGTGTCTGTACTTGTTTGTTTGGGGTATTTGCAGCTCGTTTCTGTATTTGTTTGTTTGGGGTATTTGCAGCTCGTTTCTGTATTTGTTTGTTTGGGGTATTTGCAGCTCGTTTCTGTATTTGTTTGTGTTGTGAGAATTTTCAGTGCGTGTGTTGTCAAATCGACTAAGATGTTTTCTTAATATGTAGGTGTTTTTTCTAATTGCAGTGCATTTAATATTGAAATATGTAAACATTTAACCTTTAATGATAACTAACGATAAACAATCTTATCTGTCTTCAAATATTTGTTAATATTGTGTAAAACAGGTGTTTAATTTAATCAGTATTATTATTATCTCATTCAGTCAACACTGAATCAGCCACAGTCCACTGGTATTTCAATGGTATCAGTCATTACAACCCATATCGTTCAACCATCATTCATAAGTCATACACCCATCCATACAAGCCTCTCACAGATTCACATGTGCTCTCATACACACACTCACACATTCTCTTTCATTCTCCTTCCACCCACCTACACACGAGTATTTTTCCCGCACATTCATTCCCTTTCTCAGCTTCTTTCCCATCATTCCACCTCCTTTCTATCTTGCTCCCTCTTGCTTTCCTCATGCTCTCTCTCTTTTTCGCTCACACACGCACACGCACACACACACACACACACACATGCACAAACACATAGTCATTCTCTCCCTCTCTCACCAGGGGACCCTAATTAAGCTTGGCTGGTCTTTGATGTTGTCGCCTAGGCAACAGTCACCATGACAAGACTGGCTTTTCCAGAAAAAACAAGCAAACAAACATGCGCATTTTACAGTTATACGACATGCACCATGCCCTTCGCACACACCGTGTCAGAAGTACACATGCATTAACAATTAGACAAACAAAGCAATTTCACTAGATCCCAGAAAGACCTGTTGCACTGAGATATAACCTTGTGTCAAATAGACGAACGCGGTATACGAATTCATTCATGTGTTCTCAGGATTCCTGTATAATCATTTGCAGCACTCCTTTGGGTGTGCGAGTGTGTGTGAATGTGTGTATGTCTCAGTGGGGAAAACCCTGCTTGCCTTCTGCTTATCAGTTAAACAAACCTCGCCAGTCTAACACTTACAATTAACATTAAACACATCTAACACCAGCAGCCAGCAGAATTAGCTTCCCATTCTGTCGTTAGGCTCTGTTGATATACCGCCCGACATGAAGTTGCATTGGGAGAACGAATGAGAGAAAGAGAGAGAGAGCCATATAACTGTCAGTGCACATTATGCCAGAGGAATTCTGTTTGCTTATTGCTTATCTGTTTGGCATTCCTGGCAGGATAAAATGACTATCTGAGCGTGTTCTCGTTGTAGGGCTCATCAATCTGTTTCCCTCTCATTTCGCGTCCTGCTCTGGGTCTGAAAACACACTTTACTCATTCAGTTAGTCGAACAGCAGCTCTATTTATTAGTTGTTCTAATGAGCTAATCTGAATTATTAATGTGTAGTTGAAGTTTTTGATTAAATGGATGATGAACGGTTGGTCTTGAGTTGTTACGCAACTGGACTTCTGTTTTTTTCTCTTTCATGTGCATTGATGAATCCTAAGAGGTGCAACGTGACAAGCAATTTGTCTGTTCACACTGAAAGTGAAAAGTCAGTGCGACGCAACACAATTTTAGCAGATCAGAATGTACTTTATATTTCATAGAGCTGTTTGGTCCTAAAATCCGGAAGAGAATTAGCATTTTTTGGGCCTTGGGTTCCCTTTGGAATCTCTAATGGGTTTTTAAAATAGCACTTTTTGATTTATGAATACATTTATTATTGGAAATGATTGTTTATAAGTACTTTCTGTTTTATTTAGTATAAATTACACACAGACAGGCCCCAAATGAAAAAATGATTCCTGATGATGATGAATTCCTGAGGGAATTAATGGCGATGTACATTCTCTTTTGGGTTTTAGGATTTTTTTTTTTTGTATTTATAAGATAATCAGCTCTATATACATGTACAGTATGTGAAGCAGGTTTTTTTGACCAATGAGATTTTAATGTAGCCGGGGCTACCCAGGGCATAAACAGAAAGCAAAGGACTGACAAAATCTTCTGTCTATGTATTATGTTAAGATATTAAGCCAAATTGTGGCTTGTTTAATTATCAATAACTGTATAATAAATTATTTTATTTTATCATAATTTAAGTATCTTTTTTGTATTTATTTGTTTATTTTTCTGTCTATCTATCCATCCATCCTTCCCAAAAAACAGAAGAAAATTTGTGCTTTTGTGCATTTGATCCTTCTAGAATTTCTGTTGATTTTTTAGAGTAGTGATTTTTTGTTTATGAATAAATTTGATTTAAAATTACAATTTATGTGTACTTTACTATTTTGCTAGACATATATTGCACACAGCCATACCTCTAGGTTTTAAACTTTTAGCAGGATTTCATCCAATACATTTCATTGTATTTTATTTTTATCTGCAGGTTTTTCATATTTGTGTAAAATAAATTAATAAACAGAACAAAAATCAAATGTACTTTTTTATTGCTTTACACAATTGCATTTAATTTGGGCATGGTGTTAGATTAAAAGAACAGTTAATAAAGCTTTTATGGTGGCTGGGTTTTATTTCTTTGTGTTATGTCATTGTTGCAGCTAGTGACTGCCGTGTTCCCTCGAGCACTTTTAAAAGACCGAATGCAAATTTGATATCCATTATGTAAATTGAAGCTTTGCCGGGAAATTCCGCTTAATTTGCAATGTTTAACATTCCCATTCTGACTTTTCCCCTCCAGCTCTTCGTCATTGACAATGGTGCGGACGACTGGCGGATCGCCATGACCATAGAGCGAGTGCTGCTTATCGCTCTGGAGCTGATTGTTTCGGCGGTTCACCCGGTGCCGGGGGACTTCAAGTTCATGTGGCGGGCGAGACTGGCCTTCTCCTACGCTCCCTCGCAGGCAGAGGCAGATCTAGACATGGTGCTATCTGTACCCATGTTCCTTAGACTCTACCTCATCGCCCGAGTCATGCTGCTACATAGCAAGCTCTTCACCGACGCCTCCTCCCGCAGCATAGGGGCACTCAACAAGGTCAGAGGTCAACCCAATCACTCAAAACTCAAAATTATTATTTGTAGCATTTGATTGTGAATATAGCTTTCATTTCTTCCCATTTTCTTTTATTTACCATGGCCCCATTAGCCCCTGCTGGTGGATATATTCTGGTTAAAATATGTATTCTGACTACATTTTCTTGTTGTTGCAAGTAACATATCATCTGATTCCCATTTGGAGATCTCTTAAAGGCGTGAAATTATATACATTTGGAGGGTTCTGTGCCAGCCAAGCCATTGCCTTTGAGATGAAGGGGAATGCTAGCAGCTAGCTAGCTTTCAGTTATTATAGACAACCTAGTCCAAACCTCATTAGCTTGCCGGCTTTACCCTTTCAGTCTGCGCCTAGATCCAATAAACATCCTCTCAGGGGAATATGCTTTTGTCCCATCCGAATGTGACTGCATGTCAGTGCTGAAGGAGCAGAATCTGTTCAGCTGAGAAAAACGCTGTACATAGTGTGGCTGAGGGCAGTAAAGTTCATTTTATGAGGACAATCATGAGCACAGAGACCTATGGTTTTCAGCACTGGAGGAAGATGTTTTGTGTGCTTATGTGGTTTGTTCAGTCTCTTGAGGAACATTAACCTGTCAGCTTTACTGATGGAGATTGTTGTACATTTATAAGCTGGTTCACACTGACCCAACAAACAGCAACAGGGTTCACACACTGATCCAAAATTGAGTTTCTAGAAAAGAGTTTCTAAATAATAAAACTAGTAATAAAACTACAGTCAAAACTTTTTGATTCCTTGGACCCCCAAATATGAGGATCCCTTTTCTAGGGACCCGTAAAGAGTTAAAACATGGAACTAATTATAGACTAAATTAACTGGGATTATTCTTATGATTTCTGAGCAGTCTTTACATAAAACAAAAACAAAAAAACTTTGTAATTTTTTTTTTTTACAATTTTTTTTCAAAACCCCTGAACTAAACTATTATTATGAATTATTAGTTAACTTAAACTAAAACAAAAGCCATTAAAAAAAGATGTTGCTTGAAGTAAAATACACTTTTTTTTTTGCTTGCCAAGGCAAAAATTTCATATTTTATATATTTTTTTTCATTTAGTTTAATTTAATTTACTAAATTAACTAAACCTCAAATAAAATGAATAAAATGATAGGCATATTAAAAACATTATATAAACACTATATAAACACTATATTCTGCCACTATAAACAAACAAACAAAAACAGAGAAAAAAAATTTTTGTCAGACAATAATTCAAAATATTAAAAAAACACTATAATAGTATTATTATCTTATGATACTTGTAAAATTATATTTTAATCTTAACATATTGTCTTAGGGAGTACTTCAAGTAAACATTTTTGGTCTAAGGGATTTGACTGACAAAAAGTTTGAAATTCCCTGCTATAAACCATGGGTATTATTTAGTAATATGAAGTAGCTGACTATATTAAAGCTACTTAAGGTGGCAGAATCATCAAAAATATATTGCTATCTGATCATTTATAATAATAAAAAAAAAAAAACCTTTTTTTGTGCTCAAATGCAATGAGTGGTTCTAAATGAATCTTGATTCAAGATTCGTGACAAACAGCAGCGTTTAACTACTTAATTATAAAAAGACGCCCTTCTGCACAAGAGAAACTTGACTCTTGTTTCTTTTGGAACTGCTTCATTCACATGAGCAACTAAAACTAAACAGACCAGTGCTGAGGACATTTAGGAGAGAGCTTTTGATTACCATATACTTGGCTCAGCTGTAATGATTTCTGTACAATTTCAATGTGACATGAAATGTTGTTTTGTCACACTAGGCTGCTACTTATTGGAAAAAGTGGCAAGTTATATGAACTATTGTCATGCTACTAAACTTAAGTTAGCTGATCCAACAAAAAACCCATTTGCTATTTGGTGTGTCTTGGCATTTGCTGGGTTAGAGTGAACTAGTGTTGAGACGTCGCTTCTGTTGAAGGTCAGCTTTGGACAGAAGCTTCATCTAATTGTTTTTGCATTGTTAGGATGCAGCACAACAGCTTAGGGTCAGTTGATGTGACTGATGAATCATCTCTGTTAATGGATTTTATGATGGATGGCTGAGCGTTTTTCAAGCAGGTTTATCTTGGCTCTCCTTTAGAGAGCTGATTGATGTCACTGAATATTCAGCTTTGTGCTTAAGAGAGACTGAAGAATGACTGCTGTGGCTGTCAAGTGTTTGATAGTTCAAAGTTTGAGTTTCGTCCTTGGGTGCCATTAAAATAACCCCAAACAGGTGAAAAGAGTCCTTCTGTAGTTTAATTTCAATGGCTGATTGGAGATGGTAATCACTTTGTCCTTTGAGGAAAGCTCTTGTTTCAAAGAGATGTAAATGCAAATTCTCTTTCCTCTCATGTGCTGTTTTATCATTAATGATCATGTGGTCCATCTTAGCTCGAGATCTCCGCCTCCCCCCTGGAGAGCTGCCCTTTATGTGACTTTTAAGCAACACAAATCAATAATAATGATGATGATAATGAATATTATTGTTTTCAGTCAAGTATAGATGAAATAGTGTTCAAACATACAATGGCAACACTTCTTGTTCTTCAAACGACCCAGAAAAGAGATTCAAACTGAGCTGAAAAAGAAAAAAAGAAAGAAAAAGAAACCAATTGTGGAGCTGAAATTTGGGCTTCCTGTAGATTTCATTCAGGGCACACTCAGTATTTCACATTAATTACAGTAGTTCAGGTCACAGTCATTCATTTTTGCACAAAGACATTACACAACTTTTGATCTTAGATCAAGTTTTCATTTCCAAGTGCAATTGCTGTGACAAATATAAGGCCAAATGTGAGCTTTTGATGTTCTTAATATTAATAAGACCTCCATAAGTAACAAGTTGGACCCAGTCTCACCACCACAGCAGCATATGCTGCCTTTTGGAGATGATATGCCCTTATTATCTTCTTATTTATTTTGCATTTATTTAGTAACGTGTAGAAACTAAATTGGCTTTAAAACTATTAACCAGTCAGATATCATTTAGAGCTATTTGAATTTCTGCAATAAATACTATCTCATGAGAATATTGTTTTACTTCAATTGCATATTAAACAGCTTTTAGGCTTTGAAACGGTGCTATAAGTATATTAAAGTGTTTGATGTGCATTCAACATCCTGTTTCATGTCTGACAAATTCATATTCATATAAGATATGTAAATCTTTATTATTAGATTGAATTTTTGTTGGGAAGTTAAAGAAGAACCTGCATACATTTCTTTACTAGAAACTAGGTGTTCCCAAACTGGTGTTCACAAACCTCTGGGAGAGCAAGTGTGAGCCCTATATGGTTGCAGGAATAATTAATACAAACCTAAATAAATCTAAATAAATTACTTAAGACATTCATTATTTTATTGGTTTACCTGCATGTCATGTGACCACCAACCAGCATCAGAGAACTGTGAACATACCAATGTGTTTATTGAAGGTTTATTAGTTAACTGAAAAAAAAAAAAAAAAAAAAAAAAAAATATATATATATATATATATATATATATATATATATATATATATATATATATATATATATATTTGGACAAAGGGCAAAAATCAAATTTGAGAATCCTATAGAGAAAACTATAGGTATAATATTATAACGATATAATGTTTACCAGTTTAGGATAATTTTATGCCACTTCTATCATCAGTAAAAGCTTCTTGCAGATGTTGTAAGTTGTGTAGCTTCATTTATTGTGACAGTGATGAATGACATCCAGACTGACAAGAATCTCTTTTCAGGTGCACTTTAACACACGGTTTGTGATGAAGACCCTGATGACCATATGCCCGGGCACTGTGCTGCTGGTCTTCAGTATCTCCCTGTGGATCATCGCTGCCTGGACTGTACGAGTGTGTGAGAGGTGAGAGAGAGAACGAGCGTGAGCAAGAATGAACAAATTAATCATTGTGTTTCCAATTGCACCTTTCTGTCTAGACACTGTCAAGTTTCTTATGCTTAATGAGGACTCACCTGAATCCTCACCAATAAGTGGCACTGCCTGGATGATAACTCACCATCTGAGGTGTGCAAACACTCGCTATACACATCCACTGTTCTGTGGGCAGGAAAAGAGACCAGAGGGAAAGAGGGATAGAAGGAAAGAAAGAGACAGAACAGGAGCACTTTCATTCACACCCTTGTTTCCAGACGACCTGTCTATCTAAGCAGTGTTCCTGCTTTTCCAGACACTCATGCACTCCAGGCAGCAGCCAGTCACGACGTGCATCAACAGATTTCCCATGTTGCATCTTAAAAGGGTTGCGGGATAAACTAGGCCCTCAGGCCAGTAAGTGGGTGTTTCTGACTCTACCAGGGATGTTGTCATGGTTACAAACTCTAGATGTGTGTTAGTCTTGGGGTAGACACTTTAAAATATTGAGGGTTCCCTGGATTGGGGACCTGAGGTTTAATGATTATTTTGATAGCAGCAGGCTTGAGCAGCGTGATGTGAGTGACGGTTTGTGCATTTGAATTGCCACGTCTGATCAGGGCAGCGCTGTTGTGAGATGAGCCTACAGGGATCTGCTCTATTTTTGTGCACTGCACTCAAAGTCATCATGTTAAAGGCCCTTTCCAGAGGAGGAGTCTCCCTGCAGGCTGTGTGCTGCTCTTACTCAGTCCAGCACACACTGCACACAGTGGACTTTACACCTCCCCCTACCTGGATGAACTTATTTTAACTACGTTCTTGGGAGGCTGCTATGATGCTTTGAGTGGACTTCGAAGAAACTGTGTACTGATGCTATTGTACAAATAAAAGAGAAATCTGCTGTTCTACCTCAAAACTGCTGTTGATGTTAACTTGAAATTTGCAAATTTACTTCTTTGTCTACACAATTCAATTGGTAATTTTAGTAAAAATATTAATAATAATAAAAAAGTCATAATTAAATGTATGCATCCTATCGCTCTCTCAAAATGCTTTAGACAATTTCTTTCACCCATCCAGCTCATATATATATATATGTGTGTGTGTGTGTGTGTGTGTGTGTGTGTGTGTATTGTCACGGCCAACTCGATCTCGACCATAACATAAAATAGAAGCACTTGTTCAGATTGATTGACTTGCAAGATTCTTTATTCAAGTATCAAAATATATTTAAATATTTAAGTATTTAAGTATTTAAATATTTTTTAAATAAATGTTTATATTTATGAGATGGCTGGGAGAAACCATAATATTTTATTTTATTTTATATCAAATGTGTAACAAACATTTAAGAAGCTTCTCGAAAAGCCTGTGGGCAAACTGTTTCCTTCAGAATGCTTTGCAGATCAAATTAAGGAATGGAAACATATGAAAGTATTTGATGTGAAAACTTTGATGTGATATTTGTGCCTATTTCACATCCAGTTATTGCTTCTCCATACCTTCCACAGGCAGAACCTGTTCAAAGTTTCCTTCAATAATCAAATCTTTCCCAACTGAGCCTCAGCTTCTTTCTTTCTCTCTCTCTCTTCCAGGTATCATGATGCTCAGGATGTGACCAGTAATTTTTTGGGTGCAATGTGGCTCATCTCCATCACCTTCCTCTCCATTGGATATGGAGACATGGTGCCTCACACCTACTGTGGCAAGGGGGTGTGTCTGCTCACAGGGATTATGGTATAAACACACACACACACACACACACAGAGAGAGAGAGAGAGAGAGAGAGAGAGAGAGAGAGCACAGCGGTTTCACGCCCACGGCAGCAAGGGACAGTCTAAACATATGTTTTCCTACTTGTTATCTTATTTCTAGAAACCCAAACCACAGTCTCACCACCCATGTCTGTTAGCAAACACCAGGACACAGCTTGCAAACATTGAGTGTGGTTAGGATGAATCCTTTTTGTGTATTCTGGGATGGCACATTTGTCCATCTTTGAGGCTGTTGTGGGCTGCCATTGTTCTGCCTCTCTGAGCTGAGCCTGTACTGTGTGTCTCTGTGCTTGAGGAAAGCCTGACAGGTGGTGCATAGCAACGGTTTAGATGTGTTTGTTTTGATGTTGAGTTTGCAGATGGTAAATATCTGTTAGTAGAGGTCCCTTCCTCTTGTTTCTCTCCTCTCTCTGTTGTTGTGTTTGGAGTATTTGTTCTTTCTGTTCACATACTGTCAGTTTCAGTGTCTCTGAAAATATCCTCACAGAGAGTGGTGGTTAACGGGACATGGTGGTTCTTTTTCTGTTTATTTTCATTTTAGGAGTTTTTTTTAGATTTTCATCTTTCCTTCTCAATTCCACACACACACACACGCACACACACACACACACCACACACACACACACACACACACACACACACACACACACACACACAATCACATAGCAGATGGGTTTGTGCCAAATAAGAATGTCCGTTATAAAGAAAACTCTAGTTTAAAACACGTGACAAATGATTAGATATGGATTCTCTGAATTAATGTATTATTCGTATCTATCTTTTGTATTCTCTGAATTTTAAAGAATAAAAAAAATAAAGACACTAAAATGTAATGTGGTGTAGCAATCAAGTAAATAGGACCAAAATATTTTCACAGTCATAATAAAAAAAAATGTATTTTTCATAAAATAAAATGTAATTTTTTATCAAATATATTATTAAACCTAATTATTATACTAAAAAAAAATCAGTTTTTTAGGGGTGATATTTTTACCACCTGAACTAACCATGTCATATGACACCTTGAATCATTTCTCTATGATTTAATTTCCCACTTGGCATGTTGATTACATCACATGACAGTTGAGTTTTGATATATGATTTTTAATATATTTAATAAATATATGTATTTTAAAAAAGATTAAGCCAAACTGCATAATAAGGATTTCTTTTAATGAATGTCATTATTTTAATGAGGATTTTCTTTTCTTTTTTGTTATAATAGCAGGGCAATTGTATCATCTTGACATTTTGGCTTTATGCTCCCCAAAATGAATTTTAATTAAAAAACATGCTTATCATTCATGCTTATCATTCAGCTGATATATATATATATATATATATATATATATATATATATATATATATATATATATATATATATATATATATATATATATATATATATATATATACTGTATATATATGCAGATAACACTGACATATTCTCACAGTCTTAATTGTTGGAAAGGGCAGCTAATATTTCAAACCACTTGTGTTCTTTCCATTTTTAAATATGAGCTGCTAAAGAGATGAAACACTACAGAATAGGTATAAGAGAAAGAGAGCGAGAGAAGAGAGAAAGAGTGTTGGATGTGATTTCTTTTACTGTTAAGAGTGATTGTAATGAACTTCTATAGGCAGAATTATGGGACTTGTTGCTATGACAACACCGAAGGCCAACTCTGTTAGACTGTACCACTGCCCTGCGGGAACGGGAGTGTTTGGGCAGGGTTTTAGTTTGCCAGTCTCTTGGTGCTGCTTGAGGATTTAGGGATGCAAGGAACACCTGTCTATCCTCTCTGCAAATGTAGATGTGAAATGGAGTACGTTATATATCAATATAGTGTCTTTAATAACTTACTTCCTCAACTTTCCTTTCTCTGGCGTCATAACAGTGAAGATTCAGCATTGTCAGCTCTAACACAATGTATTCTGGTCTGAGGGCAGGTGCTTTTTCTTTTCTCCGCATGACATTAATAACCTTCAGATCTGGAAAGATGTGAAATATGAACTGAAATGGAGGATGTCTGCAGATAAACGGATCTCTCTGGCACTCTTTTGTCACTTTAAGAGATAAATGTTTTGTGTTTTATTTGGGAATGGTTTTTATACAAGTTGCCATGTGGAAAACGCAGATACACACTTTGTCGATGTCGTAGAGGGGTTTTCCGTGGATGGACTTCATGTTTTATTAAGTGGTGAATATGGGCAACAAAAGTGCTTCTTGAAAATGGGGTTTTTTGCTTTATTTTTATGTCTTGTGAAATGGGCTGAGAGTATTTTTGGATTAACGTTTCTCTTCTGTATGTCCTACAAGTGGGTTAAAAAACATTCCATTAACATCACACACACACTATACACGTATAAGCCTTAGGAAACACACTTTTATTAGTCACTTTTTTAATTCAAATTCATTTCTTATTAGTAGTTCTGTGACCTCGTTAACACCACCACTACCCTTTTTGTCGCTTTTTTCCCCAGACCTCTTTCTTTGCTAAACTATTGTTTCTCTCTTCTTGAACTGTAATTGTATTCCTCTCTCCCTGTCTGCATCACTCCAGCTCTTCACCGCTTAATGGGTTTATTTCCTCATTTTCCCACAACCTGTCTCAGTCTCTTTTCGTCTGCGTGCCTCTATCACTTTGGTGTAGTGGTCTGTGATTTCTTCAGTTTACAGGAATAAACCTCTCTCTCTCTCTCTCTGTCTCTCTCTCGTATCATCCTGGTCTCTTCTCCGTAATGCCTATAATATTCTCAGGAAATCTCAAGAATCTCATGTCAGGGTCATGTTTCATCCATCCATCCATCCATCCATTTTTAATTACATAAAATTATATTTTATAATTTTATGTAATTTTAATTACTCTGCTTAAATTAAACTCTGCTGGATGTGTAAAGTTAGTAGAGACTTCCTAACAGACTAAAGGCTATAATTAAAGGAAAAGGTGATTCTGATTTTTTTTTTCAACTCAGTGATTCTGTTTTTATTAATTTTTACATTTTTATTCTTTTCTGACACGTTGGTGTTATATATTTCACAATATTACTATTTTACTGTATTTTTGATCAAATAAATGCAGCCTGGTGAGCATAATAGACTCCTCATAATTTAAAATCTTACTGAGCCCAAACATTTAAACAATATTGCAAAATGAGATATTATTTAAACATCAGAGCTGCTATTTGTTAGGTCGAAACTGGTACCACTAGAGTCAGTCTTTAAAAACTTTTTTCCTCTTTTGTCATGCCTCATCTCCCCTAGGGATCCAAGTGTACAGAACTGCCACTGGTTGCCCTGGTTAAAAGAAATAGGTGCATGACGCCACAGAATGTAACACTGCAAACAATCCTAACAGTCCTAAAATTGTCTTCATTTTTTGTTATTATTACATTTTTTTTCTTAGGATTTTGCCTGACTTATTTGTAATTTATCGCCTTTTACTTAAACCACTTTACAAACACTTTTTTGTTTCATATCCATTTTTTTCTCTTTCTAGTGCTCTCTCATCTGGAATGAAAGGGAGTTAATGTTTCCATGGCCCATCCATGGGACCTTCCTTATTTATTTTCAAATATGTTGTTCCATGTGACTTCTGCTAATGATACAAATATATAAGGTTTTCATGCATGCGTGTCCTCTCACCTTGACCTCGTCTCTTGTTTCTCGCAGGGAGCAGGATGCACTGCTTTGGTTGTTGCAGTGGTAGCCAGGAAGCTTGAACTGACAAAGGCGGAGAAGCATGTGCATAACTTTATGATGGACACACAGCTCACCAAACGGGTAAACACACAGACACACATACACTCACAATTCACTAAATGGACACACAGACACAGCTTTGTTTTCAGAAGAGCATATACATGTATCAGTTTTCTTTCTCCGTAGGTCCTGTTAAAATTTTGATGCACTTGAAGAGCTCAGAAATAGCTCCTCGTATCAAATATGTAGGCAACATCACGGCCGGCATCAGTGACTAGAAGGCTGGTGATCAATAATTTTAATGCAGATTAAAAAGAAATCACTTTAGCAGTGAAGTGCTGCTGCAGAGGAGCAGCTGTAGTAAATGTCTTCCTCAAGTGAGAAAGAAGGTGGAAAATGAGCTGTTTTTTTTACGTTTGTTACCTCACATGCACTCAGTTGCCTCAGTTTAACAGGCTTTGGGGTGAAAGAGAAAGAGAGAGAAAGAGACCCATTGATAAATGCTGTATAGAAACTGTGAGAATCATCCTCGTGCATTGAGTTTGCTGCTACTATGGTTACAAACCTCTACTAAAAGAGATAAAATGCACTGGCAACTTTGACATCACAGACCTGTTGCCGTGGAGACACGGCAACAAAAGTTTTCCCTTTAACTGTATTACAGGGTGCATGGTGTTCCTCCGTCTCCACATTAGGAGGAAAACCGCTTGTGTTCCAAACGCTGGGTTGTTCCAACCCAATTTTGGTTCAGATATGGACTATACCAATTGTTTGGTTAAAAATTTTACAAAAACACTTGGGTTAGTCCATATTTGGGTTGGGATTGAATAAAGTATGGTAAAGATGGACAAGCTTCTCAGGCTAGAATTGTTTACCGCAAACTATCTTTAAATATAAACGCTAATGTGCTCGTTATACAGTATTCCAGTTTTCTGATCATGTTGGTACCATTTTCAAAGTGGTAAATATATTAAATACACTAACCACACTTGTAAAAGCCAGTCTTCAAGAATAAATATGCATTCATGTGGGTTGTAAATATTTTCTTTCGTGCAATTATTGTTTTTAAAGGTTGTAATGTATTGTCAGTCATTTTAACTACCAGTTTTTTTCAGTACACTTTTAAAAACAAATGATATTAGATATTATCCATAGAACCTTTCCACTGCACTAAAGATTCTTTATGAAAACCGGTTCCTCAGTTTATTAAAAAGCTCTTCACACTAAGAAAAAGGTAGAAGTGTAGAAAATATGCAAGATACAAGTTATAAATCATCCATATGCAACATGCTTATATTACCTAATCAAACTGACAGAATATCTATCCAGTGTTTAATCTAAGGTGTAATAAATGAAGAAATTATACAATCATGAGGTTTTGTGCCAATTCTGAGAGTAGCCCAGAGTATATGATCAATAATACAGTGAAACAACTCCATTAACTCTATTGTAAAAGTGTAGTGCATATCCTGCAAACGTACTTTTTTTCTTGGAGAAATGTTTTATGATTGACTTGGTGAGTCTGGCAGCTGCTGTAATGGTAAGGCTTCAATTTTCCACATAGTCAACAATGATGGTCCAGACTTCATTACAGTTTTGCCCTCATCCTTTTTCTCTCTAATGTCTGCTTGCAACTGCTTTGACCTCTCTGACAGTCTCTCTCTTGCTCTCTTGTCAAATCTTGTCTTTGATTGATTGTGCAGTACCTAGAAGTATTTGCCATGTAAAAAAAACAAAAAAATATATAAATATATATATAAACGGCAATAATGTATTAAGAGGTCATTATGGTTGGTTAACATGTTTATTCTCAAACACGCTTACAAATTAAAGCCAACTTGTTGAAACTGAAGGTAGAGCAAATAGTTTGTTGATTACCTGGTTAGAACAGTTTTGATTAAATCAGTGGTTCTCAACCAGGGGCCGTCAGCAAACTTCCAAGAGGGCCTCAGCATGAAAATGATTTAAAATAAGATAAAACCAACATTAAAATAGGCTATAGCAACCTAAAATATTGTTCTTTCCATCACAGTTTTGGGAAACCTGGATGCATAAGGTAGGATAGGTGATTTCAGGACCCTAAAAAGTCATGTAAATGGAAAAAAAAAAGAAGTCTAAGTCGCCTATGCCTTGAAATGACCCTGTACATGAAAATCACATTTCAGGAAAAATCAGCGCATACTGTGTGTATATATATATATATAAAAGTATAATAGTATAATATATAAAGTCGTTGTAGGGACAGTATGGATTACTAATGGCCCTTTGTATCTAAATAGGTCAGCAATATTGTATAATCCAGTTTGTGAGTCTAGGAGATATAAGGGAGCTTTTCTGAACTTTACTTTTATTGTAGTAGCAGTATTTATTAAACACTATAATACTGCTTCAATGTCATTTGGATTTCAGATATAAGTAAACTCCACTTGTAGACTGCTATGAGCATCCCTGCCTAAATTACATCGGTATCATCTTCCTCCCTCTCTCACTCTCTAACTTGCCCTGTCTCTGGCTCTTCTCATAATTGAGACCTGCGTTGAGGTTGGGCCAGAGCTCCTACTGTTGTATTATTAAATACACTGACCACTGTTAATTAATCAGAGCTGTGCAGTGCTAAATTCAGACACAGTGCTTAAAAAAAGCCTGGTGCTGCCCTATGGGTGGAGAAATACTGTCAAATCAGGATCTTATTCTATCTTAGGTTCTATCGTCCCTCCGTTGCCCACCGTGGATGTAATTGTTCTTTTCTCTGAAGAGGTGCTCCTTTGAAGTCTCCTCATTCATTTTTCTTTAGCAGATTTTCTTATTCAATTTTGTGTTTTATTTGCTCTTCCTCTCCCTTTTCTGGTGCCATATGTGAGATTTAGAGAGATTTTGTGGCTTCGGGAGATCACAAACAAATCATGCGATGCACGAGGAGGTCTTCAAGGCCAGGGGGCAGGAGTTAAAAATGTTGTAATATTTGAACTTCAAAACATTCTGTTGTGCCCCGATCTCGAAATCTGCGCAGAATTATTGAATTTTGTCCCTAGTGGCAGCCCCTTCAATTTTTTTAAACTGATTGTGATATATAAATGTATTTAAATGTATTTTTAGGGCTAATAAGTGTAAATAATTAAGTAATAATTATATTAAAATAAATAAATAAATGCATATATTTTTAAGGGTTTTATATGCCATTTTTTGTCAAAATTGAGTTATTCACATATTCTTACTCTATAACAATTTATTTACATCATGTTGAATACATTTTGAGACTTTTTATATGGAAAACAAAACAGGTTCTGTCTATAAATATATGGATTGCAAAAACCTAGCTCAACTAAGCTCAATATATCAAAACTGCTCAGAATGTAGATTATTCAAAAAACAAATGGAAATCGGAAACTCTCATATCACAGTCGTCTTCTTAATTAGAAAGCTTCACTTCTGGTCGGATGCTCACATATGGTTTAATTATTTTAATCGATTCAAGGCTCAAATTGGATCCAAAAATGTCACATGTGCATATGATTTCAGCTCCATGCAGCTGCCGTACATCTCTCCATTGGAAATGAATGTCTTTCAGTCAGTAGTTTGGCAGACCAGAAAAGGCGGCTTTAATTTTGTCCTTCAAAACTTTACCACAAAGATATAAAGGTATATTGTAACAGCTTTAGAGTTGACCCTCTTTTATTGGACATTGCTGGTATGGGGCCAGGATAGTGAATTGACAGAATAATGTCCTACAAAATCAAGTCGCTCTGGAATATCTCCCAAGAGTACCTTTAATTTGGCAGATGTTTGGGGTTGTGTGCGTGTATTGGCGAAGCAGAGCTGTGATAACTTTCTCCTGAGATGTTTTTCCTGTTGCTTATATTGTTGTTATGGTGACATGTCCCCTCAGATAAAGAACGCAGCGGCGAATGTTCTACGAGAGACTTGGCTGATATACAAGCACACCAAACTGATGAAGAAAATTGACCACTCCCGCGTACGCAAGCATCAGAGGAAGTTCCTCCAAGCCATTCACCAGTGAGAAAAACAACCTCCCATCACAGACACACAGCTTGACTCAAACTCTCATCTAGGCACTTTATATTCTCACATTGATCACACTCATGGACCAATAATGCAAAGTGAACTTTAGCGATATAAGATAAAATCACACAAAAAGCATTTGAAGTGCTTCGCATTTGGGCTGAGTGGTAGTTGGGATGTCTGACCTGTCCTCTGATACAGTATCTGAGAAAGAAAATGACAAAAATCTTCACAAACTGAAGGAATCTGAAGGAGGCAGCTTTTTTCTAATAGCTGTATGTGCTAATTTATCAAGCTCTTTTCTCTAACATTCATATGTGATGATGGTTTTCTGTATCATTAATCACTTCAGACCTGTTTTTTTTTTTTTTTTTGGACTACATCTTGAAACTGTGAAACTTTAACTTGAGATTTAAAATGTAATTCGGTTTTTGTATAATCCAAATACCAAATTCTTTATATATTTTTTTTTCAGGCCTTATCAGCATAATTTGATCCCACAGATCACGCATGTAGCACCCATTGTAAAGAGCCATTCACACAAACAACGATAACTATAATGAAAAGTTGTAATAATCATTAATAAAAACATTCAGTCAGAGCATTTAAAGTGACAGACTGCAGTGAACACTTAAAATAAACAGGTTTTTATTGTCCTTTGTTTTAGATTATTATAATATCAGCTTTAAAGGGATTGTTCACCCAAAAATTAATTCATTATTTACTGATCCTCATGTTGCCCAAAACTTGTATGACTGTTTTTTATTTTGGTACATTTAGTTCACCCAAAAATGAAAATGACCCTGATTACTCACCCTCAAGCCATCCTAGGTGTACTGTATATTACATTGTTGTTTCTGACAAATACGATCAGAGTTATATTAAAAAATGTCCAGGCTAATCCATGCTTTATAATGGGAGTTGATGGTAACCCAAAATTTGAAGCCCAAACAATGTCACCCATCCATTATGAAAGAAGTCCACATGGCTCCAGGGGGCTTTCAGAAACAAAGTGATGCGTTTTGTTTGTTTAAGAAAAATATTCATATTTACAACTTTATAAACCTTAATCTCTAGCTTCTGCCAACTGTTGTATTCAAGTTCACGAGAAAGTGGCGTCCAGTGGATGATGTATGACGTAGGCAAACGCAGTGATGAACACGGTCAGGAATTAGTTGTACAAATAAAGGATTTGTAAAGAAAAATGTTGGAGAATGTCGATATAAGCCAAGAGGACACTGTTTTTTGCTATAAACAACTTTTTTCTCACGAGACTAGCATATTCTCACCAGAGCTTATGCTACGCTTACATCCTACGTCACCCGCTGGACGCCACTCTCTCGTGAACTTGAATAGAATAGTTAGTGGAAGCTAGAGATGAAGGTTTATAAAGTTGTAAATATGAATATTTTTCTTACACAAATGAAATGCATCACTTTGCTTAAGAAGGCCTTTTTAACCCCCATGTGGACTTCTTTCATAATGGATGGGTGCAATTTATTGGAATTTTGGGCTACCATCCAGTCCCATTATAAAACATGGATTATTCCGGACATTATTTAATATAACTCCGACTGTATTCATCTGAAAGAAGAATGTCATATACACCTACTGTATAGCATGAGGGTGAGTTTATTTGTATTTTTTTGGGGGGGGGGGGGGTGAACTATCCCTTTAAGACCAAACAGATGCCTCTGTCAAGTGGTTGCTTTGAGGGTGCATTCTAAAAAATACTGGGTTGTTTCAAACCAACTTTAGGTCAAATATTTAATTAAAAGATTTAACCCAACAGCTCGGTTCATCCATATTTCACTCAAAGTTGGGTTGAAAGAACCCTGCATTTTTTGGAGTGTGGACAAATAAGCAAGCGCTAATGTTTATATGGCTAGAGTTAGCTTGCCTTTTAGCTAATCACAACTGCTGAGCAAAGTAATGTTATGTCACCTAATTAATATTCATAAGCCCATCCAATTTGGTAATGACATGTCCCTCTGGCTTTTCTGAACATCGTTACACTACTGAAGTCACCATGTTTCCCTATTTGTGATTGTCTGGCCAAACAGTGACTATTGTATCAGCTTCTGATGTGAACACTATCCTCTGTGTGGGTGCCCACCACACCACTCATCATTTTAAAAACTCTAATCCTCCTGTCAATGTTTTGTCATGGCCCTGTCCGCCAATTTTAAGGGCTCCTTTCGAAACGAAGGCTGTGTTTTAAAGAAATCCTACACGTATGCAATCCTTTTAAGTCTAATGCTTTTAGGATTTACGCCGTAATTGCATATTCATCTTGGGGGATTCTCTTCAACAACAAACAAAAGAAAACAAGATGATTAAGTTAATTAGCTATTTGAGGTTCACAATTGAGGGCCGTTGGTGCTAGAGAGATTAGAGGGAGATCTAATGGATTGTGTGTGTGTGTGTGTGTGTGTGTGTCCCTGTTTTTGTAGATTGCGAAGTGTTAAAATGGAGCAGAGAAAACTCAGTGATCAAGCCAATACTCTGGTGGACTTATCAAAGGTAAGACTACTGTAAATGCACACACATCAACACAAATCACAGACATGGTCGCACATCAGAGCCTGCACATATGCACATTACATCTGATAGGAAACAGTAGACACCCACACACACTTTCAATGACATTGTGTTCCCTTTCCTGCAATTTTACCATGCCCACACACACACACACACACACACTTTATAACACCCAAGGCTGCAAGCACATCGACTGCAACACAAAATGCTCTGTGACACACATACCTTTCCCAAATATATCTCAGCATTTAGCTGTTTCCATGCTGACCCGTTTGTTTCTGTGACTTTGTGTCTCCTAGCAACCTGAACAAGTGTTAAAGCAAGGGATGACAGTGGGAACGAGGAGACGTGGAGAGGGAGAGGGTGGGAGGGGAGAGAGACAGGAAGTTAAAGAATGACAGAAAATTTGTGCAATTCAAGATATTTTCCTTGATGGCTATGTGTGTTTGGGCGTTTTTTTTTTTTCTAAAAGTGTTTTTATTTCTTTTATGTGAGAGGGAGTTGTTGAGTTTTCTTAGACTGTGCACCATTTTCATTACAGTGTACATGTCGTGAGCTGGACTTGATTTTTATTTTGTGCTTTGTATGAAAATCAATTCATTTGGGTTGCTCAAGGTAAATTTTATTGCATGCTCTCTCTGACATAAAGCAAGGTAAATTTATTTTTTATTAGTGTTTAATATCTTATACAGAGTTGCTTCTCACATTTCTTGCCCGACTGGCAATTAATTTCTCTCTCTCTCTCTCTCTCTCTGGAATATAAACCTCACTAAATTTTAATAGACTTGTGCATAAAGTCAAACTGTTCGCCAGTCGGGAAAGAAAAATAAACGTCATTCAAGATATGTTCTTTGAAAAAAAGTAATGTTGTCTCAAATTGTTGCTTCTTGAAATGTAACATACTTTTATATATTTTTATTGTAAAAAAAAAAAGAGAAATAGTAATTAAGACTAGGACTACTAGACTACTGTAAGTTCTTTAACCTGTTCTTCTTACCCAGAGGACCATTTGATTGCTCATATGATACCCTTTCAGTGCTTAGGAAACCTGTTAGTTACATTTAATTCGTTTTAATTTTGTCTCAGATGTTTCTCTTAAACTTCCTGAGAATAAACTTAAAGAGACTACTGACAAACACTGGTGTAGTGCTATAAAATGAATACGGATTCCATAGTTTAGATGATTTTGCACTTTGAGCCCAGTTTCTCATTGACAACCTCGAAAGGAAAGGCAAGGAGATTTAGTCCGGAATCTTTTCCTCATAAGAAAAATTGAAGAAGCTGAAAACTCAAGCATAAATCTCCATTTAATCTCTGTTTAATTTTATTTGGCTGTCTAGCCAAAGCAACGGAGATATTAAAGTCAAGATGAGATCAAAATTGACCGTTTACTTAATGCACATTCCTGGACCTATTACGAGCAGTGCATCAGTGTATGTAAAAAAATATTGTCATCATAATCAATCATTAATATGTAATAACTTACTCTTCCTCTGCTTTTCTTGTCACTATTGAATAATGCTAACCAACAGACAAATATCGTCTTGTTTTTGCAATATCTACTTGTTTTTACTCCATTTTGGTGCATAACGCCTACTGTTCACAACCCAATCATTTCCCAACGGATAAGGCCCATCAAGTTCCATCCAATACTTTTTATAAGTGAAAATCCTGTTTCCTCAGAAACGTAACACATTAAGAGCAAATGGATTGTGAACACCATGTTGACTTTAAAGAGATCTCATTTGAGGTTTTTATTTCCTCTGGGTATTTATTGCTCCATTTATTATCTCTGCTCTTTCTATTTAATCTTTCTTCTGTTCTGGGATAGTATTTGAACTCTTTGACTGCTCTGAATCCTTCACGTTACTTTATCACTGTATATCTGTCTAACTGCGCTCTCATTCTCTGTCTACATAGATGCAGAGCGTCATGTATGAGCTGATGTCTGAGCTGAACGACCGCAGTGAGGATCTGGAGAGGCAGATGTTAGGTCTGGAGCAGCGGGTGGAGCAGCTGACGGCCGGCTTTAATGCTCTGCCCGCTCATTTGTCGGCCACGCTCACTTCCCAACATGCCGCGCTCGTTCAACTATTGCGTGAGCGTGATGCCAAGGTCCTGAGCCCCACTGTGCCCTCTGCCCTCTCACCAACCGCTGCCAACCCCCTCTCCGGCTCTGGCTCCGTCCCGACTCAGCCCACCGAGGACAGTCCTAACACCAGCAGCTCCAGCTGCTGAGACCCCGGTGTGGGAAGTTCCCTCCGAGGCAGAGAGATAGAGGATTAGTCGAAACGAAGAGATGACATAACCATACATACGCATTCACATATGATGCACTATAACAACGAGCATAACACAGCTTAACGCCAGAATATACAGTGTAATGATGAAGGAGGCGCTGACATTTGCACAAAAACCCTATGAGAAAACTGCCATATTTCATGTAGTCCACAAGACGGACGTACTCTACTGTTACCATGAATGTATACATTTTAGAAGACACTGACTCAGACATGTTAACATGCATGGACACTCACTCACTCACTCACTCACTCACACACAAACACACACTTTTTCTGATTCTGTCTTTGCTACCAAAGTGCTCTGTCTATAGTTGACTAAAAATTGAGTGAGGTGTGACTTGCAAAACATGGAACTAGGGTGCTTGGTATTAGAGAGATTATAAATAATCAACAGCTGAGAATGTTATGATATCTGGACAGCACTTTTTACAGTCTGCAAGAGACTAACAGCCATTTGAGCAAAGCATTATTTCGAAGAGCAACGCTGAAGCCAGTAAATACGTTATAAAACCCACCCCATCAAGGTGGAACAGCTGCTCACACGGAAATAACTGTAGAATGAGTGATTATAGTCATTTTCTTAGTGGGATTGCTTCTATTATAATGGTGTTGGAATAATAGACTATTTTACTTCTGACCCCGTTTCAATGGAGAGACCAATTTGAAAACTGACTAATAGTGACATCCTGTGGCCGGAATACTGAATTACATCCGCTTGGAATATTGTACAGTATGCTACTACTGAAACTTAGCTTTGTATCGCTCAGTTTTTTACCATTAATAATTACTGATGCAGTTATAGCTCACATTTATTATAATTATACGATAGCCTTCTTCTCATTCGTCATGGAAATTATGATTGCTGTATAAATAACGATTTTTATTAATATTAATTATAGATAAGGGAGGTGCCGTTTGAGGTTGAAATTATTTTGTAATTTTATTTTACCAGAGAGAATTAATAAAGTATATATATATACATGACTGTCTGTGTGTGAGTATCATTGTGTGACTGACAAGATTTGCTTCTGTATAAATAGTGCAACTTCAGTGCAGCCTTTTTTATTTTTTTTATCTTTATTAAATCTTTAAGACACAAACAGTAACAAAACACAAATAGATACATGAATACAGAAACAACAAATAACAGACAAGGGCAGAGCCAGGGGGAGCAGTACAGCCTTTTACACGCTTGTTGTAGTATGAACTTTTTTTCATTTACATTCAATAACCTACCCTGACAGCACACGTACATCTCAGAGACGTCTATTTGACGTGTGCATTTACATCGGCAAGACGTATTTTTTAGAGTGTTTGCTCATCTGCAATACCTCTATAGGACGTTTTCCTTTTACGTAGATGTCGAATAGATGTCTATTAGATGTCTTTAAGATGTTTATGATTTAGAATGTATGCAAAACTGACATCTGAAAGACGTCTGTCACTGTTTGTAGACAGCAGATGCTTTCCAGATCAAGAGATCTTTAACAGAGATCTTGCTGACGTATGTGTGGTTTGTTTTGTTCTGTCAAAGTGTGTCACAGTGTCTGGTCTGTGTATCCCTGGGTGTCCACTAGTGGTCTCACTTCCCCATATAGTCACCCCACTGCAGGCACTACATTTCCCACAAGCCTTGTCCGATTTATCACTGTTAATTGCACACCTGTTAATTGCACTCAGCTGTTCCCACTTTCATCGTTTTCACCTGTCCTGAATGGCACGGTGAATTGTGTTCACCGACAATGTTTTCTGGAAGTATTCCTGAGCCCATGTTGTGTACTGTAATTTCCATTACAGTAGCATTACTGTATGTGATGCATGTGATCTGGATTGTTCCAGATTCTCTAAATCTTTGGATGATATTATGCACTGCAGATGATAACTTCAAACTCTTTGCAATTTTTATCAGAGAAATCCTTTCTGATATTGCTCCACCATGTTTCGCCGCAGCATTGGGGGGATTGGTGATCCTCTGCCCATCTTGACTTCTGAGAGGAACGGCCACTCTGAGAGGCTCTTTTTATACCCAATCCTGTTGCCAATTGGCCTAATCAGTTGCAAATTGGTCCTCCAGCTGTTCCTTATATGTACATTTAACTTTTCCGGCCTCTTAATACTACCTGTCCCAACTTTTTTGGAATGTCTAGTTCTCATGAAACCCAAAATGAGCCAATATTTAAAATGACATTTAAAAATGTCTCACTTTCAACATTTGATATGTAATCTATATTCTATTGTGAATAAAATATAAGTTTATGAGATTTGTAAATTAATTTTTGGAATCGCGTTTGTAGTTTTCGGTTTCTGCTCGTGTTCCTGCTTCAAAAATGCCATTGTTGAGTCACCAACAGTAGCCTATTCAGTTGTGTATTGTAGTCGAGTTTAGAGCAGCAGTTTCAGCTTCAGCCTATGACAGAGAGACAGTTTGGGGGATTTTGCTAATGATCTCATTGATTACACTCAGTAAGTTGACTAAACTGAACGTTCCCAAGTTGCTGTTACCTCTCAGCACTCATGTGCCTGTGAACATCACACTGACAGCACAGAGAGGATGCTACAAATGTTGAGTGATGGGGCTGTGGCGTGTACTCAACTTAACATGCCATTCTGTCTCATTACGTGCTGTCATGTCTGAAAAGTTATTAATTAAATCAGTTAATTTCTTCGTATCGAACAACTAAATTCAAACAATCTTGTAGTGACATCATCTCCAAGGTGGATACAGCTTGGTTTGCATTAATAGAGTCAATACCCTGCATACTGTTCAGCAGTGGCATACACAAGGTGTGTGTGTATGGTGTGGGGGGGATTTATGGGCATGAGCCCATAGTACTTAAATAAGTACATTTTTAAATCATTTTAAAAGTTTAATAATTGCTTGTTTTATTTTTGTTATTTTTCTTCATGATTATTTTACTTTCTTTTATGTTCAGCACTTTGAATCTCCATTGTGTATGAAATGTGCTACATAAACTTGCCTTAGCTTGCTTTGAGCCCCTGCCCCTTTGAGGTTGTTTGCTAAAGTGCCCTTGCGGTCCGGTCCGATCTCGGTCCGCGATTCTGCAAAGAGTAGGGGTGTACGATATGAAGATTTTTGATCATAGATGATGAAAATGTCTCCAAGATCTGCTTTTGAAGAAATATTCTTCATAATATTCTATAATATCAGCTGCAGTTCTGGCGCAGCGGAATTCATATACTGCCACATACCTAGGGATACCTGACATAACATGCACCCTGCTCTTATTCACAAAAGTTTTTCGTTTTTTTTTTTTTTTTTGCTTTAAAGCCTTAATGGTTATTTAATTGTTTCATGTGTGTGCTGTTCTGTGCAGTTTTTCTGAGGAGTCTAAAAGCATGCGCAAGAAAAAAACAACAAAAAACTTCACAAACTGTTCCTGATTGCTGAACTAAGTTATGTCTTGTGTTTATACTGTCAAAACACAAGGTTTATGTATAGCCTCAGTTGGTTATGTCTAAAATGAAAGTACACAACTGAAAGAAACAGATGCATGTCTGTATATTAGATGCTTGCATGTCTTAAAGGGACAATACTGAACAGCACGTCCTGATTTTGCCAAGTTCGATGTGTTCCTAGGTCAACATATTTTGTTGACCCTGGAACAACATTTTACTCCAAAAATATTTTCTTTACCATATCCCTACACCTAAACCTAACCTTAACCATGAGTAATCCCTAAAATCAGAGGAAATGATAGATGAATGACACTGATGTACAAGCACCAAACACTGATTTTAAGCGTAAACTTCACAAAATCTAAAAACTGGTTCTTCAAATCTGATTGGTTAATCACAATGTTGTTCCAGGGTCAACAACGATGTTGTCCAAGGAACATGTCTCACTTGGTAAAATCAGGTTCTGCATACTGAACATGTTGCCAACTGTAATTACAGGGCTAGTTCACCCTAAAATTTAATTTCTGTCATTGTTTATTCACTCACATGTAGTCCCAAACCTACAGTATATTAATTTATTTCTTGTGCTTTACACAAAATGAAGCTATTTTGAAGAATCTGGATAACCAAACAGTTGCTGGACGTTTTGGACGTAAAAGTGTCATCTCCCATTCCCTTTAAGAGCGAGATTTGCTCGCGACAGGGTGGATCGCTATTAACATGGTGGAATTTGATGATGGAAAAGCTGAATGCTTCTCAAAGAAACCCATATGCTTGTGTGCGAAGTTAAAGTCTACGGGACAAGCAGGAATCCACCAAAGCTTCCCGAGGGGAAGAATGCGTGGGATGTAGTAGCAGTGCAGGCTTTTAAATAGCTCTGCGCAATGAGTCAGTTAATATATATGTGTGTGTATTGGCACGATTGTTCAATTAACTAGCCAATTTCATTCATCATTATAAGTAGTAATAGGCTGAATTGCAAATAGGTAGCCTAATTCTAACACACGCAATGACTATCAATTATTACATTTTTATATTTATGTAACCTACACAATAATATTAGTTTACACTGTAATCATTTTGTTTTTCATATTTGGCATGTTGGTGTGATGCGCATCCCTGTGTGTAATAAGCAAAGTCAATGCACACTGTGGACCCGTCCAGTGGCGCATGTTCTACCAACACGCGCTTTAAATAACAAAAAGATATTGCGCCATTGACTTTGGATTTTAGACCAGGTTTGAGCTGGTCTATGGCGCAGTCTATTTTCAGCTCATTTAAAATAGCGATGAGCCAGCAATGTGCCTAAACACACCTATTTTTTTAGACCAGCACGCCCATGGGCGCACAAATGAGTGCAAATGCATTTGCTAATTAAACGCAGTGGCGTTTCATTTTAGGGTGGAGTATCCCTTTAAGCACCAACTCTTTTTCAGTAAGTTAACTTTCTTGTAGAATTGTGTTACAAATAAGAACTTTATGTTGACCAGATTGTTAGTTAATCATTTAGGCTGCAAGTCAATACTGCCTATATGGACAGCGATAAAAAAAAAAAAAAAAAAAGTGAAGTTGTAAAACTGCGATGCTAAATGCGATGTCATCAAAAATTTGAGTGCACCTTAGAAAATAAATGTAGGCGCATCAGTGCAACCACTGCAAAAAGTGCCCTATTTTGCCCTCATAACACCCCTGCCCTTCCAGAGGTCTGTGCATGCCACTGCTGTTCAGAAAATATTTTACTATTTAAAGATATTACAGTACTGTATATCAGAAAACTTGAATTGCATTTGATTTTGAATACTCATGAGACTAATCAAAATATCCCACAACTCTATTTGAATAAAATGGCAATTTTCACTGTGGGATGAATCAGATGATATTTACATGTTTTTAGAAGTCTCAAATGTTCACCAAAGCAGATAAAAAAAAATACACTAAGTTGAATATGATGCAAAATATAATGTATTCCTGTGATGACCAAGCTGCATTTCCATCATGATGCTTGCCTTCTGTGTTCAGTGTCTCATGATCCTTCAGAAATCACTGTAATATGCTGATTTGGTGCTTCAAGAAACATTTTTTTATTATTTCCCCCAAACTCTTGAATGGTAGTGTAATTATCAAATTAATTCTTCATCATGAATGCCTATTTCCACACACTACTGTATTACAATATTTTTTGCATAATTTGAAGTAACTGTGCTTAAATGTCCTTCATACAAAGTGATTCTGTGATACATAGACTTTTTCAGTTGTGTAGCCTCATTATGTCAAGAATCAGCCAGTGGCAGATGTTCTTATTTGAATTAATATTCTACATTTCAAAGGTCTGTAAAAACAAACACATTCCTGAATTATTTGCAGAAAAGTATGTATAAAATGAATAATACAGACAATACGGTGTTGCCAAGCAATGTGTCTGACTCAGTTGCTATCTGCCTGACTTTAGGGTGTCCTCTCAGCCTGAGACTGTCAGGGTGTATACGCTCTCCGCACTCAGCCCTCCGGCTCTGCTGCCCCTCTCCTCCTGCAGTCAGCAGTGCTTGGTGTTAGCTCTGTCCTTCCCCCAGGCTGTCCCTCTCCATACTGTGGTCCAGGCACAAGACCCTGCTGAGCAAGAGGATGGGACAGTCATAAATAGATATGCCTTTTCTTTCTACTGAAGGACGTATGACACTGTTGCAGCAGTATAGGTTATTTTTTCACAGGCAATTCAAATGAAAATGTATAAAACATGATACTATTTTCCATATGAAATTAACCGTCATTTTAATTAACAAATAAATGCTAAATGTACTCAACTAGCTCACTCTTTGCCTCACTGACTGCTCAAATGAAAATGCAGTGCACACCATTTAAATCTTGTTCATTAATTCATTAATCTCATCTATTAAAGGGGCAGTCCACTCCAAAAAAAAAAAAAAAAAAAGAAGAAAAAGACCAATCTGTCATAATTTACTCACCCTTATGTCATTCCAAACCTGTACAACGTTCTTCTTTTTTTTCTTCTGTGGAACATTAAAGTGTTAGTTCAACCGAGAATGAAAATTCATCCATCTTCTAGGTGTATTTGTCTTTCTTCTTTCAGAATAATCCAATCAGACTTACATTAAAAATTATCCTTGCTCTTCCAAGCCTTTCGATGGCGGTAAGCGGGTGTTTGTTGTCAACAGTTCAGAAGACATGGAATAAAGACCTGCTTACCCCCATTGAAAGGCTTGGAAGAGCAAATTTCCTTTTGGGGTGTACTAAAGCCCCGTTCACACCAAGAACGATAAGTATAAAGATAACTATAAAGATAACGATATTATCGTCCACACCAGAGAACAATATCGTCTGTTTGTTCTGAGCGCAAGTGCGTCTGCTGCTTTAAATCCTCGAGCTCGTTATAGCAGGATGGATTCTGATTGGATGTCAATGTTTGTATCGTTCATCAGCTGGAAAAATATAAATGGAAAATGATTCCAACGAAACCATTTCTCCGTGTCTGTATCGTTATAGTTGTAGTGTGGACTCTGCTATTCTTATATTGAGAATGATTTTTAGAACTATATCTTTATCGTTATCTTTATAGTTATCGTGCTTGGTGTGAACGGGTCTTAACCCTTTAACCCACACGTTCTGTTGAAAATTGTGTTACCTGTAGCGAATCAGCTCAAATGGGGAATATGAATAATTCATCATAATTAGTTATAATTAATTATAAATATTTAAAAAATCGCCTGAAAGAACTTACTTTACATCTCAGTGTCGAATGTCTGTCAATTATAAGAATGTTAATTTCTTTCTTTTTGTACAATAGCCTACTACTCAGAGCATGTAGCAAAAATCTGCATGATTAGGGACTCCAGTTATGAACAAACATAGAACAACCTCAAATGTGAAGCTATGGTATCATTTGATCTACAGCCTGGAGGAAACATCAGTTTCTTAGTTCAAACACACCTTTATGAAGGGTGCAATTTATACTTAATGCATCAATTAATAAGACTAAGTTTAATACTTGCATGTTTTGCCTTTTTGAACGAGAGTCCTGGTGCACTTTGGGGCTCCAGTAGGTTGGCTGAAGTTAGGTGATGATAAAGAACCATTTTAAGTCTGAGGATCTTGATTAATGGAAGGCCAAGGCCAAATATTTAAGGGTTGCAGAAGAGTTTCTAGCTCACATCCTCATTTTCTCTCCATCCTTCTCCACCGGATCTAATAGAACTGCAGACCTGCCTGAGTTATTGGGGTCCACTGGGCACACCCGCACCAGCTCACGCTGTCCACACCGACACAGAAGACTTAGCAGAAGAAGGAGAAGAATATGGGCACAGTGTTGGGTAAGTTACTTTCAAAAAGTAAGTAATTACTATTACTAATTACATTATCAATATTGTATTTAAATTACTTTACTAATTACTCTGTTTGACAAGTAACTTAGTTACTCAATAAGTAACTTAATTATTCAAATTGCTAATTAGGCTACATCCAAAACCTTTATAGAGATTAAACTCTTTATTTTTTTGATTCAAACATATAATAGTTTAGCCTTTTAGCTTTAAAACAATTGTAATACTTAAACATTTTTATAAAAAATGTAACCTTCTTTGGTTAAAGGGGGGGTGAAATGCTGGTTTTTACTCAATATCCTGTTAATCTTGAGTACCTATAGAGTAGTACTGCATCCTTCATAACTCCAAAAAGTCTTTAGTTTTATTATATTCATAAGAGAAAGATAGTCTGTACCGATTTTTCCCGGAAAAACACGACCGCCTGGAGGCATGACGTGTGGGCGGAGCTAAAGAATCACGAGCGCGAGTAGGCTTTTGCGTTGAGAGCTGGAAGCTGTGACATTATCCTGAGGACAAAACCAACCAAAACAAAACATGGCTAACAGTCAGATTCAGCCGTTTATTTATGATCCAGAATCAGATCCAGAGGCTGAAATTTAACAAGAGCAGCATCAGCAACAACGTCTCTATGTGGTATGTACTGAAACTGTATATATAAGGGTATTGAAACCTTCTGGTAAAATGTTTAGGGTTAAAGTTTTTTTTTTTTGTTTACCTTAAAAGTAAACCTTGGTGTCAGAAATGTGTTTCATGGTGGATCAACTCCAGTCAGAAGTTCAGCAGGACTTCAAAGCTGTTCAACACATTTTAAACAAGCCAAGATCACATTACTATAGAACTTCAGCAATGTGTCACCCAAATCGCCCAATTCTCCATATGTGTAAAGGAGTTGAGAAATTAGATTGAGAAAGGATTTCAAGATCTAAAAATTCTAATTGACGAACAACAAAAATTAGCACAAAAAATTCCCGACACCACTCTTACTTACACTGTGCTATCTGTATCTACTCCAGCAATTCCTTCAACTTCTTCAACCCCTCTTCCCACAACTATAGTAAAAAGTGATCATATTAAATGAACTCTTCCCCCTTTTGGTAGACTCTCAGACAATGCAGACCCCCTGCTGTACTCAACCAAATGTCAGCATTTCTTGGCCCTTCATCCCCATACTGATGCAGATATCCTGCCAAGATTCCGCACTCTCCTACATGGAACTGCTCATGACTGGTGGGAGGTCAGACGTTCCAGCATATCCATGTGGAGTGAGTTTAAGTCTGCATTATTTTCTGCATTCTTGTCTGAAGATCATGATGATGAACTGGCAGAATGGGTCCGTACAAAAATTTAAAGTGAGAAAGAATCTATTAGAGACTTTGCATTCTCCTACAGAGCCCTTTGTAAAAGATGGAAGGCATATCTAATTGAAGGTGAAATTGTTAAGATTATTACTTAAGAACATCAAGCCTTATATTGCCAGCCAGTTGCATAGTCGGGTGACTACTGTAGAGGAATTAGTCAAGTTAGGACACCAACTGGATAAAGATTGAGCAACAGCTTCGATTCGAAGGTCGAATGGGCCCTAAGCATCCACCCAAATCACAAAGAACCTCATCGAACCAACCTGCTGAGAAAATCCCACTTCAGTGCTGGAGATGCCGAGGACAGCATCCTTCAGGCAAGTGTCCACACTATATCCTTCCACAGTCCCCTCAGTCATCTGCACACCAATTTACCAGCTGCAAACATCTCTATTCATCTCCTCAGACAAGGGGTCAGTTTTCTAACAACTTGGTGCCTGCCTAAAGAATGCAGAAGCCTCCATCTACCAACAAGAAACGCTCTATTTCCACAAGCCCTAATGCACCAATGGCAGTACCTCAGAAGTTGGTCATTCCCATTAGTATTGCTGCATTGACTGGAAAACCACATAGAATCTGTCCTTGTTGAATTCTGTTTCATCTCCATCTCCTTAACTGCCAATACAACAATCTGACGGTATGGATGAAAAACAAATGCAGTGGTTGAAGCTCATTTACCTCATAATAGTAAAAAACAGTTGCTCCTGGAATGCAACTCTTGGGTGTATACTCTTTGGACTGGATGAACTGATGTTCTGCATTACCACATATGTACTACTTGTCAGGTACCCATTTAGCAAAAACCATATCACTTGTCCCCTCTTAAACAACTTTTCATGGAGGAACGGCTTGAGGAAATTTTGATGCAAGGAATTGTTGAGCCATGCTAATCTGGTTGGGCCTCTCCAGTGGTCTTGGTACCCAAAAAGGAACTAACGATAAAAGCTTTGTCTATTTAACCCAACTTTAAAAGAGTTTATTTATGCTAGGGTGGCCACCACTGTTACAATGTATAAAACATATAGCATACACAAAAGACAATATAGAAGAACAGTAACAACATACACAATGCCCTGAGGTATATGTGTGTTCATTCAAAGAAATGTTTTTCTATTAATTAATTAGAGAAGAGTCCCTTTTTATGGGCATTATGTGTCTGTTTTCGAGATGTTTTGACCCAATTCCTTTGAGCCCAAAAACTAGTGTTATCAGATAGTTTGTCTTTGGTTGCTATGGAACCTGAGGCCTGTTCTGCCTTTTTATGGTGTTAGTTGCATTTCAGTGGAAGGGTCCATAGACCTTTTAAGGGGGCGTTAGATAATATTTAGTTGTGTGTCTGATTGGTCCAAATGATACATTACATTACCATTGTTACGAAACAGAAAATTTTGACTTCACCTATTCCCATTTTAGTGTCAGGTCACATTCTGCACAGCTATGTCATCATTAATCGCATTTTAAGGATTTAGGTTGTTATAACCCCTCTACGGCGTTTTACTAACGATCCACCCATGCACTTATCAGTCTTGGCGTTTGACTCTGAAGGTACATTTCATTACCCAAATTTCTCTGGGACGCTGTATGTTTGTTTTGCTAAATGGATTTTTTGGAGAATAAGATTGTTATGACTATGCTCTGTTCTTGGCCTGATGCACAGGAAATACTTTCGGTCTCTGGCTGGCTTGAAATTAAATTGGAGGCTGCGAAGGCGTCTGATGCAATACAGGCAGTGAGATGAACAAGGGTCTTTAAGTGAAGAGAGATGGAGAGAGACAGGGAAAAGGCATCAACGTACAGCATGTCTTGTTTTCTGTGATTATCGTAGGTTCGTGTATCACCATGATGCAGGGTACACTCCCATATCTCATATCCTTTCTCTAGAGGATGCCAGTCAGCGGTGGGAGAGTGGCTCAGCACTTATAAATGTGTCTTTTCTTCACCCTGAACACAAGGTATGAAAACATATACAACACCAAGCACAATTATTATATCAAAAAATTCTGGCAGATGCCAATATTATTATTATTTTTTAATATATAGAAGTAAGGGTAATGGTAACCATTTAATGAGCTAGACTGTATTGTCTAAAAAAAAAAAAGGAACACACTAGAAATAAAAGTACAGATATAACAGTTTTAAATGTGATGTCTGCAAAGTGAAATTGGATATCACATTTTATATACACTGTATATATATATATATATATATATATATATTAGGTAATGATGCTGCACATTCAATTGAATGTTAAAATTGGTGAAAATGAGTGTGCAAAATTAAAAATGAAAATATAAAAAAAAGTCAGGAGTCTTTTTCGGCATTTCAATTATGTTAGAATATTATACAATAATAATTATAATATATTTATATACAATTTAGTAATAATAATATATTCATTTTAAGTCATCATGTGGTCCCCTTGGAACTTTTTTGAAGCCCCCTAGTGGGCTAGGGGACTAAGGTAATGGCTGCTGAAAATTCAGCTTTGCTATTACAGAAATTAATTATTTTCTAAAATAATTAAAATAGAAAACAGTTGTATAAATTGTAATAATATTTCCATGTATTAATGCCAAGTTCTTTAATGAAACTGGCGCAGATTGATGGGTCCTTAATGCAAACTGATGATATTCATAGCGTTAAAATACTTGACACAAATGGATTGGTTCATGTTGCATATGCCGTCAATTGGCTTGCTGCTTTACATTTAAATGACTGGTTAACATTTACTTGAGCATTTTGGAGCGTGCTTTCAGAATTCCTCTGAAACCCTACACCTTCACAAGCTCCATCTGTACAGATCTTCTACGGGTTATTTTATGTGTCATATTTGTGGCGCAGCTATGTCTTCAATGCTCACACAGCACTGTATTGGCATATGTATTGGCATTAGCAAGTCCCTGTACTTGCTTTGCACCAGCAGTAGCAATAATCTACAACAAAAGCAATAACCAACAGCAGCAGCTATTCTGCAGTTAACATTGTTATATCCATTACCATGCTGAAGTCTTCAGAGAGTTCTCATTATAGAACTGTTTACTGTATTTTTTAGAGGGGTCATATGATGTTGCTTAAAATAAAATTATTTGGTGTATTTGGTGTAATGAAATGTGTTTATGCAGTTTAAGGTTAAAAAACATAATTTTCCACATACTGTACATTATTGTTTCTCCTCAATGCCCCGCCTTCTGAAACGTGTCAATTTTTACAAGGCTTGTGGTTCTGAAAAGCGAGGTGTGCTCTGATTGGCCAGCTATCCAGTGCGTTGTAATTGGCCAAATGTTGCAAGCCTCTGACGGAAATGTAACACCCCTCAACATATACTGTTATTGCATGTCCCGGTCAGAACACCGGCATGACAGGACAAAAGCAATAAAACCCATTACAAACGAAGCACTTGTTGCATCCAGTGGGGACGTAATTTCTGATTATAATGACTTATACGGTCTTTTTACACGTTGTGTTCCATATCGTGCCACGTAAACATAAAACCATGTCTGCATTTGTGATCGAGAAATGACAAACAAGTGCTACTCTACACCAAGCGGCAATCTCCCTCCCTCTCTCTCTCTCTCTCTCTCTCTCTCTCTCTCTCTCTCTCTCTCTCTCTCTCTCTCTCTCGTGTATCCTTAACGGAAGTGACTTCAACTGTAATTCATCGATTTGACGCTTGAGGCTGGCTGCAAAGGGGACTCAATCCCATAGACACCCCATGTTAAAATGCCCAACTTTACAGCAGGAAAAAACTTGTTTACAGCCTGGTTCAAATAATGATTTCAGTCTATATAGCTAATTTTACCCTTCATGACAACTGTTTTTTATAACTCATCCATTTAAATTATATTAAGCCTTAAAGTTCTGCATAATTAAGGGCGTGGCCACTAGAGTGACAGATGGATTGCAGATGCTGTCACCGCCGTTGCGCTAGGTGAGCGTGGTTTCAACGAACAATACAAATAGTAAATCAACTTTCAGCCATCTAGACTTTAAAAAAGCATAAAGAACAACCAAATAACAATTCAACAAATCGTTCTTCATTATCTGGACATCTTAAAATACAAAAGTATTGCAGTCACCCTTTAAAAAAATAAATAAATCAGAAAGAGCTTTATTACCAAGTGTGTTTGCACACACAATGAATTTTGTCTTGGTTGTCAGGAGCTTCCAGTACAGAAAGTAGAAACATAGTGCAGACATATAATTTAAGGTAATAAAAACACTACTAATAAAGAGAATAGACAATAAATTATCAATAACAATATAGTAATAAAATCTAAAGAAAAAGAAAATGTCAGTAGACATAATTGTGAATGTACAGGGTCAGTCCTAATTGTTAGAGAGTTGGACTTGTAACCCAGAGGTTGTGGGTTTGAGTCTGGCAGAGATTGTAGGAGGAGAGAGTTAATGTACAGTGCTCTCTTCCACCCTCAATACCACAAGTGAGGTGTCCCCAACCGAGTGTGTGTGTGTGTGTGTGTGTGTGTGTGTGTGTTCACTACTCACTGCTGTGTGTGTGTGCACTTCGATGGGATAAATGCAGAGCACAAATTCCGAGTATGGGACACCATACTTCTCTTGTCACTTGTCACACTTCTAAAATAGAATAAAAGCAGTTCAGCATTGGTGGTCTTTTTATCACAACATTCTGATTTAGATAAAATGTTATGCTTAAGCACCTCTGTTTATAATGCTTTGTCAGACTTGATAATAAAATTCAGGATTCAACACGGTCACTGACAGAATAAACATTAAAACTATGTATGGTGTTTTATTGTTATTATTCAAACGCTGTGGGATCGTTGGAAAGATCATGGAAAGGTTACGCTCTGGGCTTTTATGAGCTTTCCAAGCCAATTGAATGCAAGAATCTAATTTGACAAGTCACTTCAACACGTTCTTCACATAAACACACACTCAAGATTACCAGTATGCTACTGTAATGGCCTTCAAACTGGGTGTTATCACTATAACACCCTAACCGCATGCTTTCACACCTCTAGACTGATTATATACCATCTCATAAACACATCATGGCATATGTTAGGAGAGATGTACTACACTTTTAACACCTGCATCTAATCGCTAACCTGATTTTACCAAGTGAGACATGTTCCTGGGACAACATCGTTGTTGACCCTGGAACAACATTGTGATTAACCAATCAGATTTGAAGAACCAGTTTATAGATTTTGTGAAGTTTATGCTTAAAATCAGTGTTTGGTGCTTGTACATCAGTGTCATTCATCTATCATTTCCTCTGATTTTAGGGATTACTCATGGTTAAGGTTAGGTTTAGGTGTAGGGATATGGTTAAGAATATATTTTTGGAGTAAAATGTTGTTCCAGGGTCAACAAAATATGTTGACCTAGGAACACATCGGACTTGGCAAAATCAGGACGTGCGCATCTAATTGCTCACTCGCTTTTTTGTTTGTAGAGTTCACTGTCTGGGGAGGGATACGGCCTGGTTGTGGACAGATACAAAGGCATCATCTCTGTTGAGTGGGAAACAGCTTCTGTCACTGCCCTCAAGCCGGGTCATGTGACACTAACGGTTATACGGCGAGTATGATTTCACCAAGTACAACACGTCCCTGTATCAACATCCTTGTTGAACCTGGAACAACATTCCAAATTAACCAATCAGAATTGAGATATAACTTTTCAGAAAATATCTGTTTTAGACTCACAACCAGAGTCAGGTGCTTCTGCACTCTTGTTAATAAGCTATCATTTCCTGCTGATTTTGGGAATAAATTATGAGTAGGGTTAGGTTTAGGGCTAGGGATTGGGTTAAGTCTATGTTTTTTTGGACAATAATGTTGATCCAGGATCATCAGAAGGTGTTGATTCAGGAACATGTCTTACTTGGCAAAATCACGGCGACCACAGTTAAACACGACAGTATCCAAAACTACTGTGTTTTTCATTGAAACTTTATGTTGTGGAGCATATGAGTGTATTGTTATGATTGCAAGCTCAATTGTGATTCAGATCTGCCCCCTGAAATAACGTCCCAACTCTCTCGCACTTCTGTATATGTGGTGAAGCCCAGCTATATGAGTGAGTTATGCACAAAACACACAGAAAATGACATACACCTGCATTAAGGTTTAGTTAAATTTGTTTGTGTCTCAGCGTTGAGTATTGAGGAGGGAGAGGAAAGATGGGTGTTGGAGAAAGGGCGGCAGTATTATTTGACTGTTCGTATCCACGGCAACAAGGGCCATTTGGTTCACCTGTCACAGGTTGTACTTCATAGTCTTCGGTTTATGCATTGTTTGCTTCACTGCATCTCTTGACAGGAGCATAAAGTCTGAACTTTAACCCTGTGCAGAATGTGGTGATTGTTGTGGAGGAGACTGAGGGGTCAGTGACACTCCTGTCTGCTATCTCCTTCAGACCATCATGAAAGGAAAGACTTTAATACAAGCCTCAAATTATAGCATGGTCTCTTGAGATAACACACTCACAAATATGTACATACAAATTGGATAATTATTTTTTTTTAAATCTTAGAATGTAATCGCTTTTTCTTCTGAAATGACTTTCTATGTTACTTGATGTTGATGTTACTTATGGATAATGTTAATAAAAAATCAAATGGCAAATATGCTCATCATCTGACCTCTCCCACCATCTGTTTGACCCTCTGCCATCAGGCAGAAGACTACGCAGCATCAGGACCCACACGGCAAGGTTCTGCAACAGCTTTTCCCCCAGGCTGTCAGAATCCTGAATGAGCTGATAACACCCAGCATCCTTCTCTCGTCTTCCTACCCCATGTCTACAGGAAAGAAGCTGTGCACTATAGACACTCTTGCATAGCTGCACAATGGTCAGTTTACACACATCCACACCCAATGTGCACTAAAGACACTCTGTGCAAAAGCACATATTGTAACATAATATCTGGTCTGAGCCACCTCAACGGTGCACAAGCACTCTATTATTAAACTGTAACATTCCTTACATTCCTACAATTTCACAATTCCATCTCATTTAACACTTCTGCTTTGTTATGTTTATTGTGCTCGTCAAGTTTATTGCCCTTTCTATTTATTGTGCTCTTTTGTCTGATCCCTGTTGTATACTTGTTTTGTCAGTGTCTTCGCACTTTGGTCTGTCAGAAACAATATTTCGTTCTGTATACTGTGTATGTGGAAGAATGACAATAAAGTAAAGTTGAGTTGAAAGTTGAGTTGATATGGGCATTGTAAAATATTATTTCAAATTAAAATAACTGTTTTCTACTTCAATATATTTTGAAATGTAATGTATTAAAAAAATTTAATATTTAAAAAGCCATTCTGCAGATCATTCTGATATATTCAAGAAACATTTCTTATTATTAATGATGTAAAAAAAAAAAGTTGTGTTGCTTAATATTTTTGTGGAATTATTATTATTTTTTTTTTTAAAATTTATTTATTTTTATTATTTTTTTGGGGGGGGGGTTTATGAATAGAAAGTTCAAATTAACATTTATTTGAAATCTGAAAAGTATTTTTACATTCTTTTGTTCAATTTAATATTTGTGTTAGTTTCTTACCCCTTTTTATATTTAAATAAATTTGGAAATGTGCACGCATGTGGATTAACATCAGTTTTTCATCTATTTGCTGAGTAGTTTAACAAATTAAAGAATGAAGGCAGATTAAAATGTTTAATGTTGTCTCACATCATTCCAGTCCATACAATAATAATATTCCTTAAATTTTTGTCATGCATCTCCAGTTCATTCCTAGGGGATGTTCTGCGACGCATGTCTGACCAAGCAGTCATTATGGAGAATAAATCTTAGAAAATGGTCTATATTTTTGTCTGTGAGCTATAGTTATACTTCCATGTAGACCTCAATAGCAATGCTTACTGTATTGCCAGAACTCTATAAAATGGTTTTACTGAAACAATTATTTTTGTGCTGGTCTTTGTTCCCTGTGGGCCTTATGGGTTTAATTACACAACACTAGTGTCATCAGTAACATGTCAAGTGTCTTACCTCTGGCGTTTTGTTGAGTTCATTGCTTAGTTTGAGGGGTTCAGTAGGTTATTTCACAAAAGTGAAGTTCATGCTTATTGGAGTAAATGGCACAAGCTGCTTGTAGATTTAGAGGGGAGTCCCACCTGAGGGGGTATGATAAGACAGCGAGCAGGAAATGCTGTAAAGAGATGCATGGGGTGTGTTGGGAAACCCATTGTTTAAAAAAGGAAAAGACAGCATGTTCCATCTGCAGGAGGCACTGTGGTGGCAGAAGAGGAAACTGGTCTTAGTTTTATCGGGTCGTCATGCAGGTCTTATGATTCTGTTAGATGAGCTACAGGGGAAACGTTACTCATTAGTTTCGGTCTGCAACTTCCTGTCGATCTGTGCTCACATATAAGGATCATCCATTAGATTAATGGGACAAAAAAGGCCTAACTGCCTCCAAGGGAAATCATCCTTCAGGCAGGCATACATATTCCTGCCAGACCTTCAGAACGCTGAGGAGCTGCTTTGTGGTTTGGCTGGCTATTCAGCTGATTAGCATCAGCTACATCAGTTTGGGATTTCCCAGCCTTCTTAAAGTGATATTTACCTAGAGTTTGTGTCTGAAAACATGTTCTGCTATATTGGAGTTATCAGGTACCATTAAAAACAATATCGTTATCTGTGTATGTTGAAGCATAATGACCGTTTGATCAAACAGAATCCGTGTTGCCAGGTGGAAGGAGGAAGTGGTTCTCTGATGTGGGAAGTGTCTGATTACAATAAATTGCCACAGTTACAGTAAAAGGGGTGGAGATAGCAGGAAAGAGGAGGGGCCAGGCTGAAATCCAGCTTTCAGACTCCAAAAACATCCTGCACAAAGTAGTCGGGAAGGTAATATTTGCACACACACACGCGCGCACACACACACACTCACAGTCTGGTTCTATCCTTGTAGGGACTCTCCATACTGTACAAACTGAATTTTATATCGCCCTACACCAACCCTACACCTAAACCTACCCCAAACAGAAAACTTTGTGCATTTTTCAATCTAAAAAAAAAACACATTCTGTATGATTTATAAGCTTCTGTACCCATGGGGACCTCAATTTAGGTCCCCACGGTGACAAAAGTCCCCATGAGTTTGTGTGTATTCAGGTATAAGTCCCCACCAGTGTAGAAAAACCTGTACACACACATATAGGCTGTAAATTCTCATTTATTTATTTCACTGTTTGTGTACAGGTGATGGTCGTGAGGCCTGCCAGATTGCAGCTGATTTCCCAGAAGGGCGATTGTTGTGTGGGGGACAAGATAGACCTTCCCTTTGCTCTCTGGGCATGCAGGACCCACCAAACACTTGCGCTAAGACAAATTATATCTTTGATACACATTTATACACTTGCAGGAGCATAACTGCAAATTCTCCTGCAAACTTGTTCTCCGAATCACACCATCTTCAGTGCGACGAGTCTCTGCTGGAGGACAGAAATCTTGTGTTAGTCACAGACTGCTCTCAGCTCTCTCTACACGTCACACACATGCCAGGTGCAGCATTTTCACCCTCTCCATCTCTGCATTTGTATTCTTCATTTACACTCCACTGATTTCTTCAATATTCAGTTTCTCCGGTAGCACTTTCATTTATCTGCCTGCTCTAATTGTTTACTTCAGGGCATATTGAGCATGAGGAATAAGTGATCTACTCCTAGTCACACACGGAGACCTCTCCTCCCAACTCTCCTAATCTCTCTGCCCCGCCTCCCTTAGGGCTTCCTCTCCACTGGACTGACAAATTAAAATAGGATAAATTTGTTCATTTCTTCTGCTTTAATTTAAAGAACTAAGAAAATCAAGACTCACTCTCTCTGTGTGTGTAATCCGTTTGGTACATTAGCCAGTAAACATCAAGTTGATGGAGTGTATGCATGTTTGTGTTTGACAGAAGATTTATGTAGCGATAACTTGCACAGCTGTCCGGCACATGAAGCCAGCACTTGGATTGCAGAAATGTGAATCCTAGCAAATGATGCTAGTAAAACTTAAGCTTAAATTCACACGAGAGTTTGTGGATGTTCCACCAGTGCGGTTCGGTCCCACATGTGGGATTTAGAACATTCAGTAACGTCACATAATTTTCCAATTCAAACTGTGATTTATACATTACTGCCGTATTTATCAATATTTTGAATTAGTTTCAGTTTTTCATTTCAATTGTAGTAATTTTGTAGTTTTTGTCATCTTAGTTTCTTTTTATGTTTAATTTTATTTATTATTTTTTTCGTTCCGTTTTAGTTTTAGTAGGCTACTTCAACTTTTAACTTTTTAGAAAAAACCTTTTAACTTTTTAGTTAATTTCCAAAACAACATTTATATGTTTGTTTATAATTTTATTTTCAAGTTAGAGAAAAAGGTATTCTACTTAAATTAGCAAAAATAGTTTTAGTTAATAATATAAACACCAATGTAAATACACTACCAATCAAAGACGAGAAGTATTTGTGATGCTGTTTGCCACTAAAGTATCTAAACTTACTTTTAAGTTTGAGTTTATTTTTTTTTTTCGTAAATCATTATGCTTTTCCTTTACCATATATGAACCACATGAATATTCCCTTTCTGTCTCCTGTCCCTCAGGATCTCTGTCTCCAGGTGCTGGATTCTGTAGAGGGGTCCATATGGAGGCTCTTTCACGGGGTCACATTGTTGTTACCATCACAGTGGAAACAGAGGGATGCAACATCAGTCAGACGACAGCCCTCTCAGAGTACACTATTTCTCTCTTTGTGTGTGTGTGTGTGTGTGTGTGTGTGTGTGTGCACGCAAAACTGGGTATGTGTGTGCATATGATTTGTGGCAAGTGTCATATCTCTATAAAGGGTGATTTATCAGCCCTATGGTGGCTATTTATTAAGATAATGAACTGTTTTGGAGTAGCAGAAGATTAATGTGAAACTGAGTGCTCCTGATCACTGATGTATGACTCTGTATGTCAGGGACATAGAGAGCAGCGGAGCTCTCTGGTAAAGGGCAGATGCTCATACTCTTGAATTTAACAGGACAATGTGATGGATCAGTGCTTTGCTTTTGTCATTCAGCACTAATGAAAGACAGCAATGAATTTAACAAGGACATTATCGTGAGCTTTGTACTCCATTAGCCTCTCAGTGACACTGTTTTTTCCTTCTGGGCTCATCACATATGGTTATATTTGATGGGCCCCCGGTTCCCTTCTGTTTCTTTGGTGACGTCGAGGTGCAGCCAGAGAGGGGTTTTACCATGGAGGAACTTAGTCTGACGGAAACAAGGCCACCCTCGACATCACTATCAGGTCATGTGGGAGAACAGGATTGAAATATCCTCAGCTACAATGTGACTCAAGAGTCATACTTACTGAATTATTACACTAAACTCATGTAGGTGCACTTATTAATAATAATAGATTTTATTTTCTGTATTTACCCACATACAGATGGGGTATTTACTGAACCAGAAGATAACCAGAAAATATATATAAAAAATAATTTAATAAAAAATAATCAATAATAAATAATGTTTAAATTTTTTATATTTTTTAAAAGAAATGAAGGATGCATCGAGTTGATCAAAAGTGACAGTTAAGACAGTTTAGAATCTGTGAAGTACCTTACTGTATAAGTTGCAGGTTGGCATTTTTTGTCATAAAGATATTTTTGCTGTTTAATTTTTGTGTGGAATGCATTTATGGGAGAAAAAAAAAAAAAAAAAAAAAAAAAAAAAAAAATATATATATATATATATATATATATATATATATATATAAGTAGTTTTTTTTTTTTAATGCTTTCCATAAAAACATTAAAAAGCCAAATATCTTTTTTTTTTAATATATATATATATATATATATATATATATATATATATATATATATATATATATATATATATATAAAATGTAAACAGCACAGCCGGTTTCTAAATAAAATAAGAAATGTTTCTTTGCCTGCAATTCATGGTTTATTAAGGACCTTGTGACACTGAAGACCGGATCAATGGCTGCTTAAAATTCAGCTTTGTCATCACAGAAATAAATTACATTTTCAAATATATTAAAATAGAAAACAGTTGTTTTATATTGTAATCATATATTTAACAATATTATTAATTTTAATGTATTTTTTATGAAATAAATGCAGTCTAGGAGAGCATATTATACTCTTATTGAAAATCTTATTGACGTTAATGCATGAAAGAAAAGTTTACAAAAGTTACAGGCATGTATTTTTAAAAACAAGCTTTTTTTTTTATCCTCCATAATGCGGTGGACATTTTGTGGCTTAATTAAAACCAACTAGCTGAGATGTATTTTATAAAAAAAAAAAAAAAAAAAAACAACAACAAAAAACTGTGAAGACAGAATTCATTCTGAATTTGAAATTTCTCTGCTGCTTAAGCTCTTCGTGCGTTGTGTGGGGAAAGTGCAAGCCTTGCAGTCATGAATGTTTTTTTTTTTTCACATGAATGTGTTTATGTGTGCTGTGGTTGGTCTTCAGGTGTGGTAATTCTCCAGGTCTGTTAAATGAGACTCCTGCAGGCGAGGAGAGCAGAGTTCAGGTAGCGTGTGGCGTCTCTTCTCTTCTCTTCTCTTCTCTTCTCTTCTCTTCTCTTCTCTTCTCTTCTCTTCTCTTCTCTTCTCTTCTCTTCTCTTCTCTTCTCTTCTCTTCTCTTCTCTTCTCTTCTCTTCTCTTCTCTTCTCTTCTCTTCTCTTCTCTTCTCTTCTCTTCTCCTCTCCTCTCCTCTCCTCTCCTCTCCTCTCTTCTCTTCTCTTCTCTTCTCTTCTCTTCCCCCACCTTTATCCCTTCATTATTCCTGCACTCATCCTCACTACCCTGTGGACTGGAGAGTAATGCCCTCCCTGTCCTCCCTCTTTCTCTTTTTGTCCCCCTCCTGCTGTTACGTCCTCTCATAAACTCTTTTATGATTCACTTATTTTCCTCTTTTCCCTTCACCTGCCCAGACATCTCTTTATTTATTTATTTTTTTCATTTTCTCACCTCCAGGTGTTTCTCTTTCTATCTGTTTCACCCCTACACCTACACCAGACCTTCTTCTATCTTTGTATCTCTTTCTGCTGCTCTCATTTGCCATGCAATTATGTGTGATATGCAGGGGGAAGTGTTATGGCAGTTTCCATAGTAACTGCATGCATGGGCCCTCAGTGTGTGTGTGTGTGTGTGTGTGTGTGTTAGGGTTGTGTGAGGGTTTTTCCTCTCCTGACATAGATGCTCTAGAAACCATGTCTTTGATCAATGCCAAACCCTCCCAATCTGAATTCCATCTGTAATATACTAAAACCATCTCTGAGAATTAAACATTACATCATATCTCTAATTGAATATGATGAGCACCGTTTAGTCATGAGGAAAACTTAGATTTTTGGTCATAAATGTTTCTTATTTTGGTCAAAGAGAGAGGCAGAAATTATATTTACCAATTTAATGAAGCAAATCATTGGTTAAAGCAACACACACGCAAAAAGGAGAAAAAAAATTACATGCAGAGAGAATGCTAGTGATTGTGCGCTCATTTATTTACACACATTTTTACAAATCATGATTTGTGTAAGTGCGCCGACACCAAAATGGTATTATACAGGTGTTAGTTTAACACACTAACACATTTTTTTAAATTTAGTTTAAAGTTAATTTATTTCAGTAATTCAACTAAATTTGTGAAACTTGTGTATTAAATAAATTCAATGCACACAGACTGAAGTATGTTTAAATGTGAGCCAAAATCATCACAATTAAAAGAACCAAAGACTTAAACTACTTCAGTCTGTGTGCAATGAATTTATTTACCACATGGGTTTCACAATTTGAATTGAATTACTGAAGTGAATTAACTTTTCCTTGACATTTTAATTTATTGAGAAGCACCTGTATTTAACAAGGACACGCTTTATCTCTTTCAGTGTTTGGGCTTCCTTTCTTCTACTAGAAATTACTCTGATGTAATTAAATATCACATTACCATATGTTTTCATGTCATCCCTCTCTTTCTCTCTCTCAGTTATCTGTGTCTAGCACAAGCTATGTTGTAGTTGTCTGGGTTTGACCAAAAGGGGGTGCAGTTTGATCATTTCACTTCCTGTTCAGTAAAAAGGACCTCCTCTGAATGTGCCCCCAGTCCACAATGAAAGATACACCAACCCTGACATATTTGCATGATTGAAAAAAAATATCACACTTTTTACTTGATGGATACACCATATAACTTTTCATGAAAATAGTTTTCAAAACTATATGAAACTAACATTTACGTGTGTAGGCTGGAGTAACCTATGAACTACGTGCCCTTTATAAGATGTTGACAGCTCCATTGTCTCAGTGTGTGAATCTGCGTTTTGTAGATGTAGTGGGCCAGACAATCTGTCATTTTATTAAACCATCCAAAAATCTCAGTGAGCAATTCATCCCTCTCTACCATTTCTCATCTGGCCTGTTTTGTTGTTGTTGTTGTTATATTTTAATGACTCGTCAGTCAATATGTTCATCTCTGTAGGAAAATATGACATTGATTCACGTTCATGTCCATCTACAAGACAAGCAGTTAGCCAGCATCAGTCACACGGAGAACGGAAATATAATAAGGTAAGAGATTGTCTTCAAATATTTCACCACAAAGTGAAAGTACAGAACTAGCTTGTAGATAAAAAAAATACTCCTATGTTTAGATTGAGGTCAGAAATTCTGCTGTAGTGCTAGTGTGATCTGGACTCAAAGAATCAACCGTTTCATCAGCATTAGCTGTAGCTCATGAACCTCATGCTTATCTCTTCATCTATCATTTCTCTCTATGCCATGTGTTTTTCCTTGTTTCACATTTTGTGGTCAAGGACTACAATCTGCCCTATGTCTTTCGATTAAAAAATAGTAGAATGATAATTAAACATGCAAGTTTACCCTCCATTCAGTATGCAGCCCTGTAAACTTACTCTGGCAGTTGGAAGCATGCGACGGGTTGAAAGGATAAGACACACCAAGCCATTGGTTAGTTACCACAGAAACAAATGTTTTCCTATAAACATATATTTGTTGTTCAGGTGAAATGGGAGGGAGGGCCTCATCCTCAGATCCCTGGCAAGTTCTCTGTGATTGACAGCTCTGTCGCCATGGTAACTGATACAGGACTGGTCGGAGGGGTGGCAGTGGGTGTGGTCAAACTCAGAGGAGCTCTTCAGACACAAGATACAGAAGCATAAGCTTTTTACAGGTAGACCACATAGTGTAGCTTTGGTAAACATGGATTTCCATTTTTTTTTTTTTTTTTTTTTTTAAGTCATTTGTAATTAATCTCCTGCCTTGTGGAGCCATACAGCCCATTCAAAATATTGTTATTTACAGACGATCTAATAGCAGTAGACAGGGACTGTTCACACTGCACATTTTTGCATTTTGCTTAGTCTCACTCATGGCACAGCCTTTTAAAAACATAGTGCTCAAGGTTAAGTTCAGCTTTTAAAAAGATAAGTCTCTAATTCACATTCACGCAGAATATGCTTTTGCTTTAAATCAGCAAGGTTTAGGCCAGCAGATTATGCTTTTAGAGTAATTTTCCATGCAAAAGATGCAAACACAACAGTCAAAAGGTTCATGTTTACATAGAAGAACAACGGAAAAGCAGCACAGTCTTCTTCTTCTTCTTCTTAACCAAATGTTTACGTATTGTGTAAAATACCCCCTACTTAGATACTGACAAACATGTATGCTTGATGTGATTTTCCATTTCCGTGACACCCAACATGAATAATAAATGACTACTTACCCAATGCAGCAAATCCAACCTTTCACTCCTTTATTTCTTATTCATCCCTTGTCACCATTACCATCACTATATCTGTGCTCATAAACACACATCACATGCTTACATACATGCCTCTTATTTTAAACTATAATAATGATTTCCCAAAAAATAAGGAGGAACAATTTGTTATTTTAAAAAGATATGATAAAGGTGTTCATCCTGACAGCATTGAGGATACGGACTCTTTCAGTGACTCTATCCGTATGAACAGAAGTTTGTCCTTCTCATGCTCATTTTTGTTGTATGCATCCATGTTTTTGCTGTCAGGAAAGGTTTTGTTGAGTCTTTCATTTTAGATGCCGGTTCATATGATGGGGAGTGACAGTGGTCAGAAACCTTATCTCTAGGTAGTTTCGAGTCTTGCCTCAGTTTCCACTGGAGTCTACACAAAGTGGGTGGGCTGGAGTTCAAACCAAGACATGCAAAGGAGAGATGCACACACAAAGCATGAATTAATAAGTTTGAACACTTGTTTGTCCATTCCCTTATGAAACAAAAATATATTGCAGTATATTGGAAAATACCATGTAATATATTAGCATATATTATTTTACTTATGTATATTTATTTTTTTCCAATATATTGCAATATATTGAAAGCGGCAATCATTTGTATATTTTGCAATATATTATATAATATATGTATCATCAATATATTATTAAATGTATTCAAAAATATAAAATATTAGAAAATAAAAAGGGTAAATAATATATTACAATATATCACAATATATTTTAAGAAATATATTGGTAAATATATTTTCCTTTCGTAAGGGTTATGCTCTCTGTTTTAGATGAGCGTTAGTGTGTATCCCTCTCACAGTTTCTCTTCGCTGCTGAGGGCTAGAACTCCATGGAGGACCATCCTCAAAGTGTGTGTGTGTCTGCTCCAGCAGATAGACGTCTGCAGCACATAACTCTCTGATCACCTCACTGATGAGATACAGACACTGGTAAATACATCCCATTAATAAAGTTAACATTTCTTCTTATTATCATTGTTGAAAATGCTTGTGAACTGGGATTAATAAAAAAAATGGATGAATAGAAAGTTCAAAACAACAGAAATGAAGCAAAATATGAGTTTTTGTTATATATATATATATTTTTTATTATTTACTGCAACTTTCAATCAATTTAATGTGCTTTTGCCTAAATAAAAGAAATATATTTTGTTTAAAAAATAAATCCTATTGACCCAGTGCTTCTGAACAGTAGTGTCTACAAATGAATACTACCTACTTATAAAAATATTTACTTTGATATTATACTAAAACATTTTGACAAATGTGAAATACATTGTTTGACATATACTAAAGCATTTTTAGAAAATGGAGTTCACTCTAAATGTATCAATTATCTCTTGTTCCTCTTGTATCCCACATTTCTTAGGTGTTTGAAGAGAGGCAGTTAACAGCAGGAAGCCCAGGATCCATCCTGATGTCTCCCCTCTCTCAGTACCCCCTGCCGAGCCATAAGTGAGTTAGTATGCCTACAGGTCCTTCTCAAAAAATTAGCATATTGTGAAAAAAGTTCATTATTTTCCATAATGTAATGATAAAAATTAAACTTTCATATATTTTAGATTCATTGCACACCAACTGAAATATTTCAGGTCTTTTGTTGTTTTAATACTGATGATTTTGGCATACAGCTCATGAAAACCCAAAATTCCTATCTCAAAAAATTAGCATATCATGAAAAGGTTCTCTAAACAAGCTATTAACCTAATCATCTGAATCAACTAATTAAGCTTTTAAAAACTCCCAGCCTGGTTCATTACTCAAAACCGCAATCATGGGTAAGACTGCCGACCTGACTGCTGTCCAGAAGGGCCATCATTGACACACTCAAGTGAGAGGGTAAGACACAGAAAGAAATTTCTGAACGAATAGGCTGTTCCCAGTGTCCCAGTGCCTGAAGTCCAGTGTCAAGTACCCACAGTCAGTGATGGTCTGGGGTGCCATGTCAGCTGCTGGTGTTGTTCCACTGTGTTTTATCAAGGGCAGGGTCAATGCAGCTAGCTACCAGGAGATTTTGGAGCACTTCATGCTTCCATCTGCTGAAAAGCTTTATGGAGATAAGCTCACAGTGCTCACAGTGCCAAAACCACTGGTAAATGGTTTACTGACCATGGTATTACTGTGTTCAATTGGCCTGCCAACTCTCCTGGCCTGAATTCCATAGAGAATCTGTGGGATATTGTGAAGAGAAAGTTGAGAGACACAAGACCCAACACTCTGGATGAGCTTAAGGCCGCTATCGAAGCATCCTGGGCCTCCATAACACCTCAGCAGTGCCACAGGCTGATTGCCTCCATGCCTCGCCACATTGAAGCAGTCATTTCTGCAAAAGGATTCCCGACCAAGTATTGAGTGCATAACTGAACATAATTATTTGAAGGTTGACTTTTTTTTTTTGTATTAAAAACACTTTTATGTTTATTGTTCGGAGGAAATATGTAAATTTTTGAGATAGGAATTTTGGGTTTTCATGAGCTGTATGCCAAAATCATCAGTATTAAAACTATAAAAGACCTGAAATATTTCAGTTGGTGTGCAATGAATCTAAAATATATGAAAGTTTAATTTTTAACATTACATTATGGAAAATAATGAACTTTTATCACAATATGCAATTTTTTTGAGAAGGACCTGTATTTTGTGTCAGAGATTTTTTTTCTTATCATTTTTTTCAGTATCCATTCCATTAAGTCTGTTCCACATCACTGCAGTTTTAAGTGTGGTTTAGACGAATAATGTGCCTGATCAAAATTACATTTACATATTTTTTTCCTTTCAGTTTTACTGAAGTATTGCATGAAGTCGTTTTCAAGTAATCTTAGACAGAACATCCACAGACTTTTTGCTGTTTAGTCAAAGGTCTGGTAATGCGTGACTAGAAAACATCGAAGTGTTTTAAAAATGTGTGTGTTTCAGAGACTGTCTGGTCCATTACACCCTTAGCCACTGTGTCTCGGGGCAGGACTGGTTAATGTTGATGATCAAGGAATGTTGAGGACAGGACCTGGTACAGGCCATGCTATTTTGGAGGTTTATGCCATAGACATTTGTGGTATCTACCAAACACTGCTGATCATTGTGGAGGTGAGTGTTTATTTTGAGAAATACTGTAGGTTACCCTCAGTCAACATCCTTCTTGCCTTGGTGAAACGGGTTATTATGTTATTATAACCTAAAGATGCTATGTGAAAGTTTGAAACAGAAAATACTGGTTTTCATCTTGCCACATTCTTGGTAAAGAAAACACATTTCTACTCAAATTAATCAAAATAGATTTTTTTGCATTTTGGAACCAAACTCTTAATATATTCTCCCCCTCATTAACTGTTAATTCCCCAGGTTCTGTTTATATATAGTACCTTACCTTGTGGGGGGTTAACTCTTTTTTTAAACGAGTTTAAAAAGTTTGAAAACCACTGATACAGTGCATTTCAGATCAGTTCCATCTCTGTTAGGATGTGGCGAGGCAGCTCAATAGGTTTTGTAACAGACCAATGTTATAAATGAAAAGACTTCTCTGGTGTCTTGCAGGTAAGAGTGGAGCATGTGTCCATTCCTCCCGCTGATAGGCTCCTCACTAATTGGTCTGAAGTCTCATATTATACAGCCAGAGCGGATCTGAACACAGGTGAGTCCTTTCACACCTCCCCATGAGATTCAGGGAGGCCACTTTACACAACCATGGCAAACACCTGATGTGCCATTAGTACAACTATATAAGGGGAATTTAAGAATAATGATAAATAATTAGCCCTTTGGACGGTTTAAGAGATTATAATCCAGTTATTAAATTCTGTCAGGAGGATCCACATGTCCCTATTTAATCACTTGACTCTTAGACTAAAATTCTCAGTGGTGATTATCTCTAACTCTTTAATATGTGCAATTAAAACGTGGTGGGTGGGAAGAGAAATGATCTCAACTATATTTGACCTGCATAAATCTTAGATCTGGGCAGGATTTTCACTTTCAGAGACATGGATACATTTCCGCACAGATCTAAGGTTGAGATTGACTGACTTGGATACAAGTAACATTTCTTGCATGGTAAAAATATTGCCAAAGCATTGATCATGTTAAATAAGTGCACACACACACACACACACAAGTTTGATAAAATACAAATGAGAGGATTTGCTTTATTTAAATTCTGTTTTGTTATTTTAAGAAACTGTATGTAGTTTTTGGTATTTTCACAACTTTGGAGCTGAATTTCATTCCTGTTCACCAAACTTACATCCTCCCAGAACAGATGTTTAGGGGACACGTGGGAAAAAACTAGAAGCCATTTGCCTTATTAGAAGTCAGTGTACCGTCAGATTGCTTTAAACTTTACTTAAATGTTTTTCAGTGTTGACGATATCGTGTGCTGTGACTCTCTCTCTGTCTCCTTCTCATGGTAGCTCAACGCAATCTAGAGCAGTGGGGAGGCCATACATCCTGAGGCAGAGCTTCTGCGCTCGCTACACTTTGGCGCCCCCTATCCAGAGATGAGAATACTGCAGGCTCTCTTTAATGCAGCACCCTTCTACACACTGGTAAAACAAGTTTTAAATAAGATTCAATATTGAGATCCATGTTAAGTTTGGAGTCTGAGAGAGCCTAAGGGTATTTTAATAACTGAACAACATAACTGAAATATCTTAAGTTTGGAGTCTGAGAGAGCCTAAGGGTATTTTAATAACTGAAAAACATAACTGAAGTATCAGCTTTTACCTAATCTTAGGAGAATTGATTATAAACATAATTTTAAACTTGATAACACATTATTTTATTGTACCACAACTGTTTTTAACACTGATAAGAAATGCTTTTTACGAAAAAGATCAGCACATCAGAATGACTATTGAATGATCATTTGACACTGAAGACTGGAGTAATGTTTACTGAAAACAAATGACTTTTTTTTAAATATGGAAGTAGAAAACATTTTAGATTGTGATCAGTATGACAGATTTCATGCATTTTGATCAAATAAATGTAGCCATTTTTGAGAATGAGAGAGATCATGAAAGAGATGCATTTGAAATGAAACCACATTTCAGTTTCTTTATTTATTTCTTCACTCTTATCTTAGGTTCAGTCAGACACCCCAGACATTGTGTTATCTGATGCGGTCCGGTCAGATGAAGACCCCACCCTCCTCCTGATTTCAGTCTATCCAGCCTCACATTTCCTGGATCACGTACCATCTACAGCTATTATTACTCTGTCCACAGACCTCTCTCCACTAAAGCACTTTGTGTTGGTGACAGCCTGGATTCAGGTTAGAGAGCAAGAGACACTCTTTTCACAATGTTCTACATGCACACTAATGTTCAACAGTTTGGGGTCAGTATGATATATTTGTAAAGAAATTGGTATTTTTCAGCATTAAATTGTGAAAAAAATGACAACGATTCTATTTCAAATAAATACTGTTCTCAGATCCCTGCACATAACATGCAGACAAAAATATATTTATTGTGAGCACAAATGCGTTCTTTCATTTTGAATTTATTCCCTTGTTTAAGCTCATGGCCATGATCTATACTCATACACTTGTTAAGTCATGGCCGCAAATTGAGAATTTAATAAAAAAATGAAGGCCTGAAAAAAATACAAATTGGGGACATTTACAACAAATTAGTACAGCGTGGCCACAATTTAGTAAAATAAGGGAAAGGATTGATAATTTGGGGGACAAATTCATAATTTGATCAAATAAATACAGACCTATAGTGTGAAAAAAAAAAATATTGTGTTAACCCCAAACTTCTGAACAGTAGCGCAACATATCTGTTTCTGAAACTGAAAATGTTCATTTGTATGTTCAGGTCATATGTTCAGGTCAGGTTGTATGTTCACAAATTCTGGACACTTGTTCATTTCAGTATTTTGTTTGCTGTACTGGCTGCTGCTGCTGCTCTTTTCATTGGTAGAGTCACACTTAATAAGAGTTTTACCTTCAGATTCTGTGCTACACTGAATACGCGTGATGCCCAGTGATTCATTTCAAAGTCATCATGTGATTCAGAATCAGGATTTGAAGATTTGGCCCTGCAGAGTTTTTTATTCTCTTAAATGTTTGATTTCCACAGTGAACAAAACCATGCAGTCCTCACATCCTCTACAAATGCAGGTGAAACCCAATTATATTTGAATCAACTGCTTTACCTTAAACGTGCTCTTTTAGTACTTTTTATGTTAGTTAATTGAAGTTTCACCTTGTCTTTTTAACAAATGATCTTTTTGTGAATGATTCATTACTCAGTATTTTTTTATTTTTTTCAATCAAATGTCATATATCAGTCTTATGGTGAAACCAGACTTTTCTCTGGTGATGTATGATATACTTAATTTAATCGTAATCCATTTAAATGCTGTCCCTTTCTTACAATCATCTCCAAGCTCATTTAGATCTACTTCCATCCAATCAAGACCCGATGGATTAAACAAAGTCCCTGCCCTGCATTGTTTTCTTTTGGATAATCATTTTCACAGATGGACATCGCATACAGAAGAAAAGTCACTGAGTGGAGTAAATTAGCATATTATGGTTCAAACGTACTATCAGACCCATATGCTTTTTTTCCAATTAATATCTTTTCAGAAAAACATCTTTCAGAAAACATTTCTATATGTGGCTCGCACCATTGCTGGCAACACCAGAAGTCCAGCAGAGAAAACGGTGCATCTTTTCTCCCCTGATGTTATTCTTTGTGAGCCACAGTGAGAATCTTTCAAGTAAATGATTCTTTCATTTATTTGTCTCTTTTCAATTCAACAGTTAACACATGCAAATTACTTCAGTTTTTTTTTTTTTTACCAGTTTTACTAACACTTCCTATCTTTCTTACTCTAAAATTAAAGTATTTTTTTATAATGCTTTTATTCTGCAATGATGCATTAAAAGTGCATCAAAAGACACTTCTAACATTCCTAATTCTTTAAACATTCAACATTCATAAAATTATTCAATGGAATTCTGTTCTTATTAACTTTTCATCTTGAATCCTGAAAAAAACTAAATGTATAGGATTCCACAAAAATAATAGGCACAACCATTAAAACAAATGCTTCTTGAGCATAAAAACTGTGTATTAGAATTTCAAAAAACAAAACAAAACAAAAAAAAATCATGCGACACTGACCTGATGTCTTCTGAAAATTACAGAATTGAGCCGTAAGAGATTAAGAGACTTTCTGAAATATATCAAATCATTGTACTGACCCAAGACTTTTGAATGATAGTCTATGTATAATACTAGTCACCTGTGAACAGTCCGAGTGTTGCTCATCTAAGCAATGCATACAATATTTAAGGCAGAATATTTGTATTACCTGGTGATAATATTAAGTTACAACAGACGAGCATGACACTAAAGCTCTGTTTATGTGGCAGTGACAATGCAGATAGTCTGGTAAATCAGCTACCACAACACAGACATAAATGAAAAATGAACCTTTATTTTAGTAAGAGAGGGAGAGAGAGACAGGTTTGGTGGTAATACACCTCACATGCTCTGTGTTCAGAGAGCACTTTGACATTTCAAGTTTTCTAGCCCTCTTCTCGGTTTAGCCTTGATCTCCACTGCCCCGTTATAGATCAGAAACACAGCCTCGGAGTCACTGAAATCCCTGTGAAGAGACCAACCCTGTCTCTCCTCCCGTAGTCTCCCTCATCCTTGCATAATGGTCAATGAGAGACTAGTGCTGCTTCCTCCTGAATGAGCATCCTGTTAACAGAGAGAAAGACCAAGGCTTTTAGAATTCAGCTTCAAATCAATTCTATATTTTGTCACCACAGTAGTGGAAAAACAACCACCACAGATAGCAGAGCAAGGACATGTTTTTCAAGACAAACTAACTTTTGTTAATATATATTTTTTTTTCATTTTTTTTTTTTAAATCTGAGAAATCAATTAAGTAAAGAAAAAATCAATCAATCATCAAAATAATTGTTAGTTGCCACAGAATTCTCAAAAAAACGAATAAGTGTATTATAACGGTAATGAAGCAATTCAAATTTATTGAATAATAGACAATATAAATGTCAATTTGTGGCTGGGGAACTAAAAAAATAGATGGTGTTGAGTGGGACAGAAACAATCTGCTTGTACTTCTCCCACTTTCTGCTGAACTTTCTTCAATCAGGGCAGAGTGTTTCAGAGCTTCAGCGATCGTCAAGCTTTAGCTGAAGAAGAGAACAGTGATCAAGTGGGAGACACTGGGGTGGTCTGTGGGGGCGTGTTACCATGGCACATTGACAAGTGCCTGTAAATGTATCTTTGATCTGTGAGTGCACTTCCAGCCATATTTCTCCCACACAAAAACATGAATTTATTAGTCATCTTCTGAAGACTGTATTTCAATGCATTAGTCTGACATGTTCTGACTACTGCTGGAAAGAAGAAAATCCCACTGAGGGATTCTGCTTATGGGATCAGATTTATCAAGAAACTAGGTATATTCATGCTTTGGGCAATCCCTCTACACTCGTGTGCACTGGTGTCTGTGTAGACAAGCGATACCTTCTGTGAGGCGTGCCTTTCCTCCGGTGGGCTGGCACAGTACTGTAGAGCATCCTACACATAAGACCACTGTCTGTGCGTGACTAAACACTGTAGTGATCTTATAACAGCCTGCAAAGAGAGATTGATGAAAAGTTACAAACACTTACATAAGCTTGTGATCACAAATGAAGGACAGTGTTTAAATATCTAACAGCATTAAGCCAATGTCCCTTTTATGTGGACACACTGCATAGGGCCCAGAAAGCAACAATACCTGCTCACTTTTTCAACAGCCTTGGTTCCGAAAATATTTTTCATTCTCTTTCCGCCATAAGGATTAAAAAATTAAAAAAATAAAACTTAAAAAGTTTTTAATTTTTCATATGGTGGATGCTGAAAGGATAAGTTATTGTTCAAAATCTATTTCCCTCTGGGAAAAAAATAATGCTGTTTTTACCTCTAGAACTCTGTCGCATTCTATTAAAGTTACATTTTAAAATTCATCAGACAGTGTACAGTGATCGCAATGATATAACCAGGGGTGTTTTTTGGTGGATACTGAGATGGAGCAGGGATTTTTTTTTGCATTTTAAAATGGGATTATAACATTTCTGGTAGTACCATCATCATAATGCATTTACATTGCACTGCACGTTAAAATCACTGATTATATATAAATATATATATATATATATATATATATAGAGAGAGAGAGAGAGAGAGAGAGAGAGAGAGAGAGAGAGAGAGAGAGAGAGAGAGAGAGAGTGCAAGAGTAGGGTTACGAAAGTAAAAATCCCATTAATTTTCTCTGTAAGGAAACTGTGAGCTCTGAGGTTGTTGATTGATGGTTTATTCTTTCATTAAAGCCCTCAACCCACATTATTTCAACTTATCCTACCAATAATCATGTTTAACGGTGGAAAGTTTATTTTTATCCATTTTGTTTCTAGTCATTCAATGTTTTATGGGATTGTAGTTCATTTCTTTATTAAAGCTGTTAAGCACGCAGTCTTGTACCTTTTTTGTATTTCAAATACTGTTTTGTTCCTTCAAATAAAAGTTTGTATTGTTGTGGTTTCACCTCGTAGATGGTTGGTTCACTTCATGGCCTATAATGCTTACATTTTCAAAATCATTGTTGGAAGAAAAGATAATTCTTGCAGAACAAAGGCCACTAAAAAAAGTTTTCCTATGATTTAATAATAACTGAGACAAAGTGAGAGCTCTGTAACCAGTGTCCTGGGAGGCTCTGTTGTTTACTCCAAGCACCTATTCTGCAGATGTTACCTGGGCATTTGACATCCATAAAATAAGAGTTGGGACTTTGTACGAGACGCTTCTTCTTGTGACTTCTCTTCTCCTCCTCTGGCGTCGGATGCAACAAGTCCTTCGCGAGCTAAAAGGTGATGAGAGATGTGTCAATCACATTTGCGTACTCCGAGCTAAGGTTTATCGATGATGCTATGGCATCTCAACACATCCACAACGACAACAGAACACAAACAACTCAATAAGGGGAGACGTAAAACAAAGTGAAAGATGCATAGGCTTGATGATCTACAGCTGATTATCAAAAGATTACTGTCACTACAAAGTGCCTCTTCACTTTCCGTTTAACCAATTAAAAGACGGATATACTACCAATATTCCACCTTCAAAAATATTAATAATCGTTAAAGTATTATTTAATTAATAACTCTCAACAACGTAATAAGATAATGTGTTTTATTTGTATTTATACACGTTTATTTACGCTCGTGCACGCGGCCATCTTGTTCATATCCACATAGCACGCGTTTCGCTCTTTTCTACAATGTTTAAACCTGTAAATATGTTACATTAATAGATCGCGGCCGGTAAATTCATAAAAACACGATCCACCCTCTTCAGTCGATGCTATTTAATCCACACACCAGGCGCGATCAGGTCGTAAATGGACTTGATTGTAATAGCATGCACTTACGGGCATGTTGGCGACAGTGGAGCTGCAGCCGAAAAGGGGGGGCGAGCGGAAATACACGCGCACATGAACGGGGCTTGTGAGCACGGGCAGGAAATACTTCACTCACGCTTAATGAAAACATTCTTCTTAATTCATTAATAGAGTATTAAGCTTATACAGGCTGTGAGTTATAAAAACTGCTGCTATATAAACTATTAGACGTCACTCTTAAAGAGACGTAATAAAAGGCAGCCCAACAAATGGCATGCATGCATTCAAATGTCATAATTTGGTGTATTAATATATTATTACAACAATTAAATTGTATATATATATATATATATATATATATATACATACATACATACATTTACTTATTTAGCAGACGCTTAACCACTTGAGTGACTTACAAATGAAGACAGTGGAAGCAATCAAAAACAACCAAAACGCAATGATATATAAGTGCTATAACAAGTCTCAGTTAGGTTAACACAGTACACGTAGCATGGGATTTTAAATAATATAATAAATAAAAAGAAAACCGAATAAAAAAAGAATAGAGCAAGCTAGTTAGAGGTCTTTACACACACACACACACACACATAAAATTGCATAATAAATGAAAAGAAAATAGAATACAAAAAGATTAGAAAGGTAGTTAGATTTTTTTAAAGAATAGAATTAGAATATTGAGTGTTAAAGTTAGAGGGTCAAATAAAGATGGAAGAGATGTGTTTTAAGCCGATTCTTGAAGATGGCTAAGGACTCAAGGCGAATATGCAAATTGATAAACAGAGGTGTGACGTGTATTCTTTTTGGCTCATTAAAAATTAATCTTGCTGCCGCGTTCTGAATTAATTGTAAAGGTTTGATAGAATTGGCTGGAAGACCTGCCAAGAGGGCATTGCAATAGTCCAGCCTGGACAGAACAAGAGCCTGAACAAGGAGTTGAGCAGCATGTTCCGAAAGAAAGGGCTTGATCTTCTTGATGTTGAATAAAGCAAATTTGCAGGATCAAACAGTTTTAGCAATGTGGTCTGAGAAAGTCAGCTGATCATCAGTCATAACTCCAAGGCTTCTAGCTGTTTTTGAAGGAGTTATGGTTGATGTGCCTATATGGTGAAATTGTGATGAAACGATGGGTTTGCTGGAATCACAAGCAGTTCTGTTTTGGCAAGGTTGAGTTGAAGGTGATGGTCTATCATCCAGGAAGAAATGTCTGTTAGACAAGCTGAGATGCGAATAGCTACCGTCGGATCATCAGGATGGAATGAGAGGTAGAGTTGAGTGTCATCAGCATAGCAGTGGTATGAAAAGCCATGTTTCTGAATGACAGAACCTAATGATGCCATGTAGACAGATAAGAGAAGTGGTCCAAGAACTGAGCCTTGAGGCACCCCAGTAGTTAGATGTTGAGACTTGGACACCTCACCTCTCCAAGATACTTTGAAGGACCTATCTGATAGGTAAGACTCAAACCATTGAAGTGTGGTTCCTGAGATGCCATTTGCCAGTAGGGTTGATAGGAGGATCTGCTGGTTAACCGTGTCAAAAGCAGCGGACAGATCAAGCAGGTTAAGTACTGAAGATTTGGATTCTGCTCTTGCCAGTCTTAGAGCTTCAACTTGAATGTCCACTTCTGAAGCCAGATTGGTGTGAGAAATGTAGAGACTTTTTTGAACACCGCTCTAACATAATATATATATATATATATATATATATATATATATATATATATATATATATATAATTAGGGGTGCTCCGATCACGATCGGCAGATCGTTATGCGCATCTCGTCAGTAAAGCCGGTTTTCTAATCAGTGGTTAATTCCATCAGGTGTGTGATTTCACATAGAGCAGCTGTTACTACACAGAGCTGTTGTTAATAGAGAAGATGCGCAAATCCACTTCATTTTCAGCGTTTTTTGGCGCATCTTCTCTATTAACAACGGCTCTCTGTAGTAACAGCTGCTCTATGTGAAATCACGCACCTGATGGAATTAACCACTGATTAGAGAACAGGCTTTACTGACGAGATGCGCATTAACGATCGGCCAATCGTGATCGGAGCACCCCTATATAAAATGTATTTGAGATCCTTTCCATTTTTCTTTTCAATACTGTTGTTATTTCATTATTTCACATATTTATAATAACAATCGTGTCTTATAACTAAAACAATTTGAATAACAGAAATGATGCCCTGGCAACTAACTGAAATAACGTAAAATTTATAATAAAACTAAATATGTAATAAAACAATAAATTAGCTAAATAGAAATATTAAAAATGCTAATACAAATGACAAAGGCACATAACAAAATCACTAAAACCTTAACCCTTTACCCGTCACTCTCCATTTTTGAACATAGATGTAAAAGTGCACTATTCAAACTTAAATTGTTATAATTAATGAACACTGTGGAATATAGACCTAAAGTTGTCTACTTTTAAAAGAAGACAAACAGTAGATTATTGTAGTAAGTATCATAAAGTTATAGAAATTTAAACTTACTGTAAAGAAAATGCAATGTAATTTTTTTTTTAATATAAAAAAAAATCATAACAGGTTTTACCCTAAAATTGCTATAAAATTAAAGCCTTGTGTAAATAAGATGAGTTCCAAATTTGAAAGGCAAAAATATATATATATATAATTATGGCTCTGGGCCCACCGGTGACACTTGTGAAAACGGAAATATAAAAATAAAAGCTAATTCAAAATATTGTTAAATGCTAGGACTATAAAATTTTATAAATTATAAGCCCACTGAAACAATGGTGCTTACAAATGTTCATTTTGACAGGAAAAATCAACATGAAAAAATTATATATATAATATACGAAAAAAAAAAAAAAAAAAAAGACTTGAAAATCCTTGCTTCATTTCGGGATTTTTGTGTGTCAGTGGCGCCCCCTTTTGACTGACGCCGTTATCGGTTCTCCTCAACACTGTTTTATTAAACCTCTCCCTCACACGACGTCAGCTTTTGGGAACTCGGGCAAGGGAAAGTTTAGGGAGAAAAACGTTTGCTGTTGTCTATGTATGGATGAATACTGAAAGCCTCTCGTAGAGGAGAGAAAACTAGTGCAGTGTAACGTTAACCCGAGATGGCGAATGCGTGGCATAGGCGCTGAAAAAGTTGCAGCAGACGCGTTTAAAGGGCGTTGAACAAACTTTTTGTTTTCATGGAATTTTTTTCCCTTTTTTCCGAACGGACGAAGCAACAAGGCGAAACTTGAGTTTACCGGGGACACTTTGCCAAGGAAAGAAAATCCATGAAGTTTCAAAGGAGGACATGATTCAGACGGAAGGATTTTGAAAGGCTGCGCGCGTGACTGTGAGATCAAATCTGGGGGGGAACTAATCTAAAACTTGTTATAAGATCTGAGTGAAACGAACAATGGCGAAGAAATACGACTTGCTCTTTAAATTATTGCTTATTGGCGATAGTGGTGTTGGCAAGACCTGTTTGATCATCCGTTTTGCAGAGGACAATTTTAATTCTACCTACATATCAACCATCGGTAAGTGACCAGAATGAACCTGTTTCAAATACTGTTTGATATCGTAAGATGTTTTGCTCTGCTGCCAAGTTTCTATCTTGTAAAACAAGTGCTACTTCAAGTGTTTGTTCATGTTAGTACTAGTCCAAATGTCATCTCACTCCAGCCTGCCCCAGTTTAACTCATCTATAACTCAGATCAGTCGTGGGGATCATCCCGTGCTTTATGTATCTTCCTCCCTGATTGCATTTCCTGTGTTGTGCCCATTTTCGACCCCCTGTTAGATTACTACCCCCTCGTTGAAATCGCTACCTGATTGCGTAATCCTAACCCCGCCTCTAATCCTAACCCCTCCCCCACACCTAACCCTACCAAAACTCGGGGTTAATAATCTGGTGGGGGTCAGAATAGGCCACAACACCGGCATTCTTGCGCTACTTTACTTCCACCAGCCACTGCTTGCCCCTCTCTGTATCTTACTTTTCAATCTCTCTTCATCCAGTTACATCAACGCCCCCCCCCCCCCCCATCAGATGGAGGCCATCCTCCATGGCATTTAGTGCATTCACCCAGATCTTCAAATGACCCCTTCCCTCCCTTCTTCCGATCTAATTCACTGAAAAACAAACCAGGGTGTATCTCATTATGCCTGCTCTTGTATTTCTGAATGTAACAGACATTCAGACATTAGTCCACTTTTATTATGCCTCTCGGGGTTAAAACATGTTCACCCTTCCTTCCTGCCCCTCCTGGTTTATCCGTTTCCCTTTTTTCTTTTTCCTAGGTATTGACTTTAAAGTGAAGACCATTGAGGTTGAAGGGAAGAAAGTCAAACTTCAAGTCTGGTAAATATATATATATATATATATATATAAATATGTATATATTGAAAGTATTTTTATTTTCTGTTTTCATTTTCATTTTGTAATTTTTTATTAATTTTAATTTCCGTTTTAGTTAAGTACTTCAAGCTAAACTGCGTTAAAATTAGAAATGTTGCAGAAATGTTCTGGCAGCTAGTTTGGCAACTAAATATTATATCATATAAATATTATATATTATATTATATTTTATATTTTAAGTTAAAATGTGTTTTAATTATTTTATTATTAGTTGACTATAAATTTCCCATGAACATTATATTTATATATATATATATATATATATATTTTTTTTTTTATATATTTATTTTATTTGAGATCAAATATATATATAGCACACATACCGATGAAGTCCTGTTTGTTTGTTAAATCAGAATTTAAAGTTATGCTTTATTAATATAAAAATTCTAAATACAGTGGCAGTGTACACAAAAACGTCTTCAGTGTCTTTTTCTGTTTGAAAGTTAACTGTTAAAACTGTGAGCTCGTTGTAAATGTGTCAAAGGTGGAGTCCGGCTGACTTTAGCTCAGGCCTCCCACAGACCTTTTGACAATTCAATACAGTCATTTATGTATGGAGATGATGTCAGCCTGAAGTTCAAAGTCCACTCCTATAAAAGAATTATATTAAACATGGCAATTTTTTTATTTTTATTTATTAAACTGACAAGCTTCCTGAGCGCTAAAATGTCTTGTGTGTAACTGGTTTAATCTGCTAGGGACACAGCGGGACAGGAGAGATTTAAGACCATCACTACTGCATACTACAGAGGGGCCATGGTGAGACAAGAAATATGTTAATGCATAATAATCTTTTTATTCCTATAGCTTAAATATCTATAAACTTACTTAGGTGGATATTGTGAAACCCATTTTATTTCAACAGTAATTAGAGTATGGTAAATCATACACATTTTGTTAATGGTGTATTATTTTGATCATATCTTTCAGGGCATCATTCTTGTGTATGACATCACTGATGAAAAATCATTTGAGAATATTCAGAACTGGATGAAGAGCATCAAAGAAGTAAGAGAGAAAAAGGAGTATAAAATATGTTAGTCATTATAGGAGTTTATTTAAAAAAATTGAAAGTAGTAGATGAATAAATTAATAGTAAAGGTGGACATATAACCTTTAGCATATTTCTATGTCGCATTGCTGGTTAGTTTGGACAGCTTGACCCATTTTGTTTGGGAATATAAAATCTAACATTGTACCTTTGTTGACTTCAAAGGTTTGGAGTATTTATTTTGTTATTATTATTTGAATCTACAGCATAGCAATTCAGTCTTAATATTGCATATAGAATGATTATAATCAGATACCTTCTTGCAGCCTCTAGGAAAGCATCAAATGAAACCAGCTTTATTAAATGTGAGTTTCAGTTCTTGATAAGCTGCCATAGGAAGTAGGTTCTGCACAGGTTTTCAGAAAAGAGATGCAGTGTAAACACAAATGGGGCCTTTTGTTATCAGTCTCGGTTATGAAAAAATGAGGAAGTGCATTCTTATGTTCTGTGTTTCCCAGAATGCATCAGCAGGTGTATGTCGGATGTTACTGGGCAACAAGTGTGATATCGAGTCCAAAAGGAAAGTGTCAAAGGAGATTGGCGAGAAGGTAAGTGCTAGGTGTTTTATTGGAGTTATAAATGGCTTTTCAGTCAGTTTATTTATAACATGTACTGTAAACATCACTACAACCCACATGTGAAGTTTGTTGATTTTAATACTTCATCTAGTGTTGTCAAAAGACCCGGTACTTCGGTACCAAGTCGGTACTAAAAAAATGAAATTGTCACGGTACCAGGTTTCTTTAACTTACGGTGGTACCGAGGACCTGGACAACTCTGTTCTTGATGCATACAGCACTATGATTTCCGCGAAGCAGAAAAAAGTGGACGGAATCTCGAAATCCAGATTTGATAATGAAACTTACATTTTAATTTGGACAGTCAAGGAAGTTGTCAAAGTTAGCATAAATTAATCGAATCAAATCTCCATATGGACCTTTATCTGTAAATGTTAAGCCGCAGAAGTTGGTTGAAATATGAATCCTGGATGTTCTGCGCGTCTCTGTGTGAATGAATGAATGGTTTGTTTACTACATAGAATGAAGCACGAGACGCTTGCAGTAATTTCAGCATCTGCCGTATGAATGAGGACATAAATACATAAACAACAACACCAGAAATGTTTTGAGTCACTTCACAAGCATTTTACTGTTTCATTTGAGGAAAACCAGTGTCAGTTTAAAGGTATTCACGGTAGCCCGTCAAAATAAGTTCATTTTTACATAAAGGGCGTTGTGCTAGAAATATTACTATTATTTAGTAGAATTTATGTGGTACTGCTACTACTGTTGAAAAAATTTATAAAACTTTATTTTTTTTAAATAAATAAATCACACAATATTTCTTCCATGTTTTAATTTTAATAGCAAATCCCCTTTATTTACCAAAAAAATAAAATTTGAGTTTAAATTTCATTAATTAATAGACAAATTAAATTTGCGTGAAACTTGTTTACTGTTTTTCATGATTATATTACTTGTAAAAAAAAAAAACTTTAAACAGAATTATAAATAAGTATAAAGAATTGCACTATTTTTATTTTTTTTTTGTGCTGAAAAGTGTGTGTTTTTTAAATTAACATATTTTAATGTTTTGCTTTGGTACCGTAATTGGTACAGAGAACCGTGGACTTTCACTGGTATCGGTACTGAATACTGAAATTTTGGTACCTAAAAGAAAACAAACAGCAGAAAACAAACTTTTAATTTTCAAAAAAGTGATTGTCTTTTTTCATTCATTATAGCTCGCAAAGGAGCATGCTATTCGATTCTTTGAGACTAGTGCAAAATCCAGCATCAACGTTGAGGAGGTATGGAATGATATATCGTTTTAGTTTTCTAGTTTCAGTCTAATTCAGTATCATAAGTTATAGTCACAGTTGATATTTATCTGTTACTCAGTTATCTGTATTTGTTTTGTATTCTCAATAATGATTGTTTTCATAATGAGTGCAGAAATGTCTGTGACAGCTAATAATAAAAACATAAATAGTAAATCTGTGCATTTCAGTGTGCTTAACTTTATGTATTTAGTCTACGTTTTGACCGGATTTAACTTTCTCTCCATAGTCTTTTGCTGCTCTTGCACGAGATATTTTGCTGAAGTCAAATAAGAAGCCGGTGAGTTTTCAGTGTGTGATACATAAACGTGTGGTCATATCAAAATAAAATCACAATAGCTCTTACATTTTTAAGTTCTAAAGTGATTCATTTCTTCTTATTTGTGTTTTTTTTATCCTGACTGATATCACATGATGTTTTTTTGTTTATTTATTTTTTTATTTTATAATCAGACAGATCTAAAGATTAATTTAACAAGAAGAGTAACAAACCTGCCAGGCTGCAAGCATTCCATTACATTTCTTATGTTTGCTGTTTTTACAGGGTCCATCTGGTCGTGAGATTAAACTTACCAGCACAGAGAAAAAGTCCTCCAAATGTCTTCTTCTTTAGATATGCTTTTGACCAGAGGGCGGTCTCACTGCGCACACACACACACACACACAAAACAAAACACACACACAGTAACATTGCAGTGTTTATGCCTGAGAGTTCTTTGCAAAGTGAACATGGAATGTTAATAGGTAGTGGTTTTAAAGAATGATGGCACTAGTAAGATATGAAATACATGATATCAAATATGAAACAGGTAACAGCTTTCATGTAGATAGAGGAAAATGACTTTTTTTTTTTTTTACTTCATATTTAGATTTTCGCACTACACAACAAAACAGTGTTTAGGCCACAGTGGAGACAATGTTGGTTTTACTTGCACAACCAGTTTTGCTCGGTAAAAATGGAGAACAAGTACCTATTGAATTTCTAGTTTTTGCCAACTTCAAGTTAACTATTTAGTCCACTTTTAGACAAATGGTTTGAATGTAGATGGATATAAAAGATGAATAACTTCAATTTTAAAGACATTGACCTCTAATGGATGGATAAGAGATATGAGAAAAGGATTGACGGTTTATGTTTGGGAAAATAATAATGTTCCACTGAATATTCACAGTGTGCTTCTCCAAAAGGGATTATGGCATAATTCACGTATTTGGTTTTGCATAATATTTGCATCAAGTTTCTGTATTCCTGCAGTATTCCACTTTTCTATATTCTTTTCCACAGCATATATCTCATAATTTGTTCAATAATCTGCTTGTAATAAAGAAAATAATGTTCAAAGTCTCATACAGTTTAAGTTTTTTTTCCCTATTTGTGATATTAACAGTGTAATAAATATGTATTTGTCACCTTTTTTTAGTACGTAGCTATGTCTTTTGCGCATGCGCGGAAAGGTCGCCAACAGTTGTGACTGTCGAAGTAGGTTGCCAAGCAACCCCGCTCACCCAGTGCAGCATCAGCATCTCGCTCTGGGTGAATGCGGTGACGCATTGAACAAATATTACGGACACGTTCTACCATAATGCGCTGCACAATTTGATCTTTCTAAAACGGAGTCAAGCTGAAACTGAATCGGATAACGTTTAAATTTACGCGTAAAGACATCATGCGTGAATAACACACGCACGCAAAGGCACTTCAAGTCTGGCGTGATTACGTAGTGATGCTCATGTCCGGGATACGGACGGGACGGGAGTCCTCGTGACTGCGGAAGGAAAAGGGGGAGACCATAGCTTTATTATTTATCATTCAAAACAAGCGGATGCACAGTGGGAGCAACATAGAGAGTTCTTCGCAGCATGGAACCAGCCAACTGAGAGTTCTTCGCAACTGGTTCCATGTTTTCATTTCCTTTTGCTGTCGATTGTTCCCTTTTCTCTTCTGAAACCGCTGTGCTTCATGAGACGTGTTTTCCGAGTTCAGGTGGGGGCTCTGAGGCTCTCTAGTGGAAACCCGGTGAACACACACTTCGATGAGAGCAGGACCTGTCTTGATTTGTCCTCCTCCGCGGAGTAGCCAGAAGGCCGAAGCTGCTCCGCTCGCTCGCGGATGCTGCAGCCACTCGGCCTGCTAAAGGCTCTGGGTACCGCAGTGCCGCGGTGATGGGGAGAGAAGGACGGCAGGTGGGCGATGGAGCGTACCAGATCAAGGGATGTTGGAGAATGCAGATGTACGACGCCAAGAATAAATGTTGACACAACATAAGTGTGTCTCGTTGCGTTTTAACAGCTGTGGACTTAATGTTAGACCCTAACTGCATATTTAAAGAAGTATTTATACATGACATATTAAACCAAGTAGCATAGTTCCACAATTTAGGAAGTTTTTCAGTAGCCATCATCATGCCCTCGCCGTCCGACTCCAGTAGCGTGGCCTCGATGTCAGGGTCTCGAGCTTTGTCTGGGAGTCGCAGAGGAATGTCTGGGCGGACCAGTGCGCGTGTGCTGCTCTACCTGGGCTTGTGTCACCTTGCACTTGGGGCCATGGTGCTGGCCTTCAGCTTCACAAGCCTCGCCTTCACCTCATCACCCCGTGTCAGACAGTCCTGTCCTTTCTGGGCTGGTCTCTTTGTAAGTTTCTTTGATAGTTATATATATATATATATATATATATATATATATATATATATATATATATATATATATATATATATATATATATATATATTGGCATGACGTGTCCTATAGTGGAACATGCTGTATTTGATCTCTGCTGTCGGTCCCACAGGGCCATTTAAATACATTGCAATAAATACATAATAATTTATTTTTTCAAACCTGTATACCTTTCTTTATTCTGTGGTACACAAAATATGATTATTAGATGATAAAAGATGATTATTTATTATATATATATATATATATATATATATATATATATATATATATATATATATATATATATATATATATAAAAGAAAAACAAAGAAGCTGTACCCTGTTTCATATCTCATATAGTTTGTGTGAAGAACTGAAAATCTGCCCCTTAAACATGTTTTTGTTGTTAGGTTGTGGCGTCAGGAGTAGTGGGTGTGATATCATGGAGGAGGCCCTTCACTCTTGTTGTACGTATCTTTATCATCTTGACAGAATGTCTGTGTGTTTGTCTGCTCCTCTTAGTTTTTGCAGTGATGCTGATTTTGTTTCGTTCAGGTTTCGCTGTTCATGCTGCTGTCTGCAGTCTGTGTGATTCTCAATTTGGCTGGTTCCATGCTCTCATGTCAGAATGCACAGATGGTCAAATCTTATGTTACCTGTCAGGTATCTTCTCTTCTCTTCTCTTCTCTTCTCTTCTCTTCTCTTCTCTTCTCTTCTCTTCTCTTCTCTTCTCTTCTCTTCTCTTCTCTTCCCTTCTCTTCTCTTCAGATAATATCCATGTGTTTGTTCCAGGTGGAGAATAGTCTGTGTCTTTGCTGTGACCACAAGCAGACATGCCCTCCAACAGAAGATGAGACACTAGTGCTCTACCAACATTCAGACTGCCACTCTGTGCGTCACCAGCTCAAGGTTGGGTCCCTTAACTCTTATAGGGTGTTCGGGATGGTCCCTGCCCCCAAAAGCAAACACTGCACTCAAGATGTCTGAATACGTGTGACTTTAACCATTATATTATGTGTGTCTGCAGGATCTGCTGTTCAGTGCCTGTGGTCTTAGTATTCTCTCTACCATTATCTGCACTCTGTCCACGGTCACCTGCAGCATTCATATCTTCTCGTTGGACCTAATGCATCTAGTGAGACAAAATCCACTAAATCTTTGCACTAAAACACTCTTTTTAAATAACTGAATTTTTCATTAAAACGTTACAGTGTGTAGATACACTCTTGGCACTTTATCTCATCCCACTCTGTTTGTTGTAGCTGGCTCCTCATCGGTCTCGCTCTGTTAACCCAGAATGCACCACTCCTCAGGATGCATTTCTCAGTAACATGATGGACTTTGAGGAGTTTGTTCCACCCATTCCTCCACCACCTTACTACCCTCCTGAATACACCTGCAGCTCAGAGACCGATGCACAGAGGTGAAAAAACACACACACACACACACACACACACATTTTGGCTTTTGTTTTCCATAATTTTGTGCACTTTCCATTGACGTTTCTTGTTTCATATTGAGCTAATCAAATCTCCTAGAGCTACCTCTAAAACTAAACCTTTCAGAAAAAACAAAAATGTTTTTATGGTATTTAGTATGTTTATTAAGGTCGCTTACATACTTGAAATGCTCTGACGGAGTATTGCAGTCTTTTTTCACAATCTCTTTTTTGTTCATATGAACATTTTTCAATTTTAACTACACTTCTTCTATCATGACTTTTCTTGTAATGATTACTTTTTCTCATGCCTCATTTTTCTCTGTGTACCTGCAGTGTCACATATAATGGATCAATGGAGAGTCCAGTGCCTCTGTACCCAACAGACTGCCCTCCTCCTTATGAGGCAGTGATAGGTCAAAGGGCTTCCAGTCAGGTACATGTATGCATTGAGTGGTGTTAAGATGACGTATTTTGATGTCTTGACTTCTTATTCAAACCAAGATTTTTTAAATGTTTTTTTTTTTAATGCTGCAGTAATTGGACAACGAAAAAAATAAATAAAAACAGTCAAAATAGTAATATTGTGGAATATTATTAAATTTAAAATGTTGTATTTTCTGTTAATGTATTTTAAAATGTAATTTATTCCTGTCATGCCAAAGTTGAATTTTCAGCAGCCATTACTCCAGTCTTCAGTGCCACACGATGCTTCAGAAATCATTTTAATTAGCTGATTTGCTGCTCAAGAAACTGGTTATTATTATCAATGTTTAAAACAGATGTGCTGCTTAATATTTTTGTGGAAACATAATACTTTTTAAAAATATTTCTTTGATGAATAGTAAATTCAAAAGAAAATTTATTTGAAATATAAATCTTTTGTAACATTACAAAGATCTTTACTTTCAGTTTTGATCAATGTAATGCATAATAGCTGAATAAAAATATTTGTTTCTTTAAAAAAAAATGATGGTATCCTGCTTTGCATAATTTTGTAAAGAATTGTAATTCTCATCATTTTGTAATACTGTGGTCATGATGTCACTCTCACTGTTCGTAGGCCACAGTGTTTGACACTCAAGCCAGTGAGCTGTCCGGAGAGAGAGGAACATCCACAGCATTCAGTGGGGAAGGTGAGTCTTGCCTCTCGCCTGTTCATCCTTTAGCAAACGGTTTCCAAAAGCATAGTTTACCCAAAAACTAACATCATTTACTCTCCCCTCAAGTTTCTTTCTTTTATTGAACCTAAAAAATGTGGGTAAGTAAACAGTAGTTGGTCCCCCATTGACTTCCATAGTATGGAAAAAATGAAAAACTATTGAAGTGAATGGGACTAGAAACTGTATAAATGAACTACTTGAGAGTGAGTAAAGGATGACAGAATTTTCAATTTTGGGTGAACTATCCATTTAAGATATATACGTTTTTGGTAAATCAGTCACAAATGGACAGCCAAGACACAGTTTTGTTTGCAAGGTATGGTATTTATGTGCATTTCAATTGCATCTCCTCTGATCACTTATGTTCAGATTTTGTCAAGACATCCATTTTTTATGTACCATCCTACATCATTTTAAAAGGATACTCACTCCCTCAAGGCACCCTCAAGGCATCCTAGGTGTATATGACTTTCTTCTTTCAGATGAACCCAGTCGGAGGATTTATAATGCAGCTTTATAATGCAGGTGAATAGGTGTTATATTTCACTGGTTCAAAAGAAATCCAATAAAGTGCATCCATCCATCATAATCGATTCGCTTCAGGAGGCCTTTATTAACCCGCTGGAGCTGTGTGGGACACTTTTTATGATGGATGCATGCACTTTATTGGACTTCTTTTGGATTATTGAAAAATAATACCCATTCACAGCCATTATAAAGTTTGGAAGAGCCAGCACACTTTTTAATATAATTCTGATTGGATTCATCTAAAGGAAGAAAGTCATATAAGGCTAGGATGCATTGAGTGTGAGTAAATCAAGGGCTAATTTTCATTTTTGGGTGAACTGTCCCTTTAAATGACCAAACTATGTGTATATGTGTACATTTTTTATACTCTCTCTCTCAGTGTCAATGGACAGTGGCTCTCTATTGATGTCTGAGATTGTGGATATTCCAGATGACAGCTCCCCATCTGAGGACTCCTGCCTCATGGAAGTGGGTGTCGGTGTGCGGGGACGGCCACGGGGGGGCAGCGAGGGAGGGGAGGCGGGAGAGTACGCCAGCCTCCGTTCTTCCACACAACATCCTGAGGGAATGATGGCCGTTCCTTCTGGAAGGCACTGTTTCAGAGGCGAGAGATCCAACTCCTGCTCTTCCCCAAGCTCGCACAACTCCTCTACCTACAGGTAGGAAAAAGTTGCATTTTTAAACCTTTGATGCATACGGTCACACCAGTGTGATTAGAACATTTAGTGCATCACATGCTAAGTGTAATTCTGGTTTCATGCTTTGGCTGGTGCTGAGCCAGAGAAGGATGTGTTCATTTCTTGTCTTGTATCATAGCTATTCAATGTTTTCAACCACAACATATTCAGTCCTATAAAGTCACATAAGTACTACACTAAAAAAACTGTGTAGAAATAAATTTTCCTAGTAAATGGCCAGGCAGAAAGAAAAAGAAGTAAAAAATTAAAATAGAATAACTGAAGTAGTATTTTCTTGTAAAACATACTCCTATAATCTTAATAAACAAGATTTCACAGTGTAGAAAAATATAATATTTTGTAAAATACACTGATGCCTATGGAAGCATCAATAATAATTCTTTCAAACTTAAAATGACAACGTTTAATTCATTTAGAAATTGTGCAGGTAACAACAAAGTTTACTCCCGAGTTCAAGTCCCGGCTCACTGATCTTTCTCGATCCCACCCCACTCTCTCTCACCCACTTCGCTTCTTGTCGACCTACTGGCTTATGTAAATAAAAAAAATGACAAAAAAAATACTTTTCAGCTAAACATTTTCTTCACAATTTCCTCCCCAGGTCTCCAGTGTTGAGGCGTCAAGCTCTGTTGGCGAGTAGCTGCTCTCATTTGGAGTTCTTAGCAGGATCTAAACCTTCCTCTATCCCAGAAATCCGAGTTCGGCCCTGCACACCCTCCCGACGGGACTCCTCATCTGCATTCACTAACCCACCTACCACAGCCCCATCAGGTCCTGCTCAAGACCGGCCGGACCACACAGTACCAGTGCTCCTTCTGCGGCCAGGTTTCCATGAGCATACTGGACGTGAAAGAAAAGACAGTGATGGCTTCTTACCTCTCTTGAGGTCACACAGTGAACCAGGACTTAGCTCTTCAACTGACACAGGTATGAACATACACATGTAACAGACTACAGTTGTATGGAATTTACGTGAAAATGTGAATTTGTGATCGCCACTGAGTTACTCTGTTTTCTTCAAACCACTCTGCAGAATTAAGATGTGTTTTTGTGTGTGCTTTTCTGTCTTCAGGTGATTTCAGTCTCTCAGGAGGCAATAAAGGAGTCAGTGAGGGGGGATCCCAGACCTCATCAGAAACAGGTAAGAGTTTGTCACAGGGGTGTTTATTACAAGAGAGACACAGTGATATTTTAGTTGTGTACTATTATAGATTTTATTTAACTTTTTTTTAGTTTTCATTTATATTTAATTTTTACATTTTCATTTTATGTTTTAATTGTAGTTTAAATTTTAGTAATGTTATGTACTGTCATTTTTTTCATTGTAATTTTTATAACTTTTTTAACATTTCAATTTCTGTTTTAGTTTTAATTCAGTTTTAGGTTTTATTTCTAGTTAGTAATTTATTGCTTCATCTTTAACTTATTTCAGCTAGTTCTCGAAGAAAACATTTCTAATTTTAATTTAGTTTCAGTTTATATTTACACATGTATACAAGTGTATATAAGGGCTATCAATTGGTTAAAATTGTATTATCTAATTAATCACATCCTTTTTCTGTGATTAATCGCGCTTAATCACACACTTCATGAAATTAAGCATAAACCATTTATCTTGTCTCAAATGTTTATTTTTTTATCATTTGCTATATCCAGAAAAGTAAACCAAAATATTGATATACTCTATTTTCTGCAAGATTTTTTCAAGATAAATTTAGGTGTCTTTCCAAAAAAGTACTCTTAGAAACTCCAAACGGACACCAAACAACCAAATGATATAAGTAGCCCATATGAAAGCAAGTATGTGTACAATGCAACAGCAGAAAACCTAAACACAGTCAAGGGATGTGTTGAAAACCCATTCAGTCTGTACTTCACACAGCGTGACGCAATCACAGAATATGACAGAGCTTGTTTTTTAAAGTGAAACACACTGGAATGAATAATCCACTGAAAACGCTGTTCTCGCTGCAATCTCTGAAGTAATCAGCCTGGTTTACTTTATATTAGTGCTGTTTTGGATGGATTGTTTGAATGCATTCGCTTCCTGGATCATTGGACTGAAAACTTTCTTGGAGTTTAGCAGCTTAAAATTATCTGATCGCAAGCAGAGAAGCCAAATTGGGTCAAATGGTTACAATCTTTTATTTTCATTAACCTTTTATATAATAATTATGGTAACACATAATACATGTCTAATGTAAACAAATTTTAAGCAGTCATATTATGAGAAATCTAGTTTTTTCAAGTTCATTTCAAGTTTCAGAGCTGATCACTTGCACACTTTTCATGCAAAAAAAAATAAAATAAAAAATAAAACATTGAGAAAGCATGTTCTGAAATATTCTTGGAAGCTCAGAAATGCCTACTCAATGCATGACCACCTGCATTTATACGGGTTACACCAGAACAGAGATAAGAAACTTTTTGGTTGAAAGAAACCAACCTTACAAGCAAGCATGTTTTTTGGTTTTACTTTTAACAAGAACCCTGATCAATTCAATAATTTTTAAGGTAAAAATAATAAATAAAATACCAAACTAACATGCAAAGGTAAAAATAATGATTTAAGATTATTAATATTATTTTAATAACAATCTGTCTCCCAGCTCACTATATTTGAATATTTTGGTTCTGTTACCTTTGTGGCACAGGGGTATCGTCTGGAGCTGGTTTGCTGCCTCGCTCCTCTTTGGCACATCCTGCTTCCCTACCCAGAAAAGGTAGCGTTAAGGCTGTAAGTACCCGGTTACCCACAAAACAAGTCCCAGCCACCTCGCTGCGTTTACCCAAAGACTGTGCACGCTCACTTGGAGACCTCAAGGTTAGTCTTTTTGATGTCAAGGACCACGACATCTGCCGATCTCCATTTCTTCTCAATTTTACCATAATGGTAGTATAAGCAAGTAGACAAACATTTTCAATTTAAATTACAGGCCACCAAAGTTTTAGTGCAACGTTTCCTGCAGAGATCCAAACGTAACCTAACCCTTGCAACTGAACATGCTGGAAACTGTACTCAGGGGTCTAAAAGGAGGACAGGAAGTGAAGGTCTGCCGTTAGATCAGGTAAAATATTGCCAATACCACAAATAAAATAATTTAGTTCAACTAGAATTCTTTGTAGTGCGCTTTAGGATAAAATTACCCGTTACATTTTCTGTGAAGGTGCTTCGTAACTCTCTGGGGACCAACAGGGGGCAGCAGCAGCACGTCCACCACCACTGCCGTGGACACCATCACTCCCACAGTGACAGTCGCCATAATGCCCGTCGCCATGATGATGACCCCGTCAGAGCTGGGGGAATCCACTTGCGTAGCTGCGGAGACCTCAACTCGACATCCATTGCATCACTGCGCAGACTCCACCCACCGTCACACGGATCATCAGGGGCTCTTTACTCAGAATCTGCCCTCTGAAAGGTTCTGGAATAAATCACTGCTGGATTTAGCAGAGAAAATTTGAGGAAGAATAACAGGTGGGAAATAGGTTTTAGATGAGGACTTTACCTTGCAGAAAGGGTGATTTGAAGGGTGTTTGGAAAACAGTATATGTACCATTGGTGAAGTTCTCAGCTGTTCTTACCGTAATAAAAGACTGAACAGTACACCAGATATAATGGAGTTCAACCCTTCAGACCTGCTGCTCTCTGTGCCAGACAAACTCTGGTCCATCTGTTTTATATTTCCCTTTCTGTTTGTCTCCATTTAGTGCTTTTTTTTCTCGCTCACTGTTTACATGGATGTGGAAAGAATGCAGAAACTCTGACACTGTTCTTTGTCTTCACAGCTCATTACAATACACTCATGCAACTACAAACATACAACCATATGTTTGGCAGTAACAATGTTTTGAACTTGGGGTAATTTAAAGGAATTAAATAATTAAAAGGAATTAAGGGATTTCAATGGATTTAAGGGAATAAACAAAAAAAAAAAATCAGTAAAAGTAATAGCAACAACAAAAGAAAGATATTTGCAAATATTATTTACATTTAAAATAGGGACACATTTTATTTTTTTGGTATGCCTAGTATGTCGAAAATGTAAAATGTTTCATATTTCGTCACATTCAGTTGAATCACAGAAATGATTCAGAAATTCAAAATGAAAATTCATCATTGTATTTTACTGTCAGTCATTTAGCAAAGATATTAAATGTCAGATAGTAAATGTTAAATACATTCTTTCACTGGAAAAAAACTGAAGATCAGCCTAAGATGTAATGTTTTAAAACTTTTTGTCATCTGAACAATGAACGGAGCAACGTAAAGAATATCAAATATTGGGAAGGACAGTTTGGCCATTTCTAAAATTGGATTGTGGATCATGGTTACAGCCCTGCAAACATAAATACTCAAATGTGGTATTAACTCTTTTGTAACAAGAGTTACCACTAAACACTTTTCACTAACTGACCATAAATAATTCAAAAATCATCTTCCATAAATAACCCGGCTGTTTAACCTTGCATTGTCTCAACAGCTAGGGTTGATGCAGCAATGGATTCACTGGCTTATTTATTTTATTTATTTATTGTAGAAGTGCATGCCCCCCCCCCAAACAACTAAGATATTTTAATTGGAGCTTTGATCTTTTGCATCTGTCTGTCTCTCAAGGTGTGGACTCTAGCTTCCCAGCCTGTGTAATACTTTCCTAGAATGTCTCTGCATGTATTGAGAAGGCTTGTTGTGTCTTTTTGATTGTACACCAAATGCACTAACACACACAGATACACAAACATGCTTGGGACAAAACTAGATGCCACTAATGCAAAGAAACTTAAGGGAATTTTGGATTTTATAATACAGATGATTCTCTGGCAATAAAAATACTTGCACAGTTATGTAGTCATTGAACTATTTCAGGAAGTTGGGACCTTGTATTGAACGATACCTATGAAAACTGAACGCTCAATGGAACTCAGAAAATGATCTGTCGATCTGATATGTTCAAGGACTTTTCAGTTTTCTGGACAATTTGGGAATAATGCATTGGAAAGTTAGCCCTGGACTTCTGGTGAATCTGGCTCTGTTGTATTTGGAAATGGATGTACATCTGAAGGAATAATTGCAGTTGTCAATTTGTCAATTGTTTAGAAGTGCTTTTGAATGCAAGCTAATGGCTTTGAATCAGTAGCAATGTTGCTAAATAATACATTCATACTACATGTAAATAACTTTGATGCACATACTCTCATGCTCACACACATTCTGCAACTTTGAAGCACTGAAACCAAGTCTGGAAAAGAGCTTGATATTCTACCTCTTGTATTGCATACACTGACATGTTATGGCCCAGTGAAATGTTTTAATTAATTTAATGATTTTATGGACTATTTCTGAAAATACTTCTACACTGATTGATAAAAACACTGTTATTCTGGGAATGTGATGCCTAAAAAGAACATTTATAACAGCTCTTCATGAACTTTTGATGCAAGTTATGTAGTTACAACAATAAATATATGCACATCAAATTTATCACTTTCACTGTCATCTTCTCAGGTGTTATCCCTACTTTTTCAACACTCATTTAAAAAACAAAAATGTACATAACATTTTTTTGTTCGAAAGGTAAAAAGCACTGGTGATAAGTTGTGTCTGATCTGTATATAAATTTTCTTCATATTTCATATTTGAATCAGATTTATTTAAATTAATTGGTTAAACTTGTTCACAAAACCAGGGGTGAAGCTGGAGCTCATTGTGCTGAACCAGAGATTTCACTTGCAAAATTTTGTGAGCTGCGATATGACATTACATTTAATATTGTTCCTGAGACATCCAGACACAAAGAACAAAGATCCTATGTTGTATAATTCTATTGACGTGTTCACAAATTACTATTATTAAAGCGCAGTCAATTAAATTTACATATGCCACGACAATGGTTAGAGAGTCGTAATCGCAATCGAAAGGTTGTGGTATCACTTAAAAAGTGGGTATCACGTAGTACACCACTGTAACGTTAGTTATTCATCATTTCAAAGTCTGTGCTTTTATTAAAGCTTCATTTCTTGATAGATAGGTAATCCATTTTTACCTCTTTCCTCCTGTGTCTCATGGTTCCCTTGCTTCGCGCGCACTGAAAAAGTTTTCCAAACAAATCAGTCTCTTGCATACTGTCTATATATACATGGTAGACTATGTTGACTAATTGGGCAGCTGGTATACTTGATTGGATGCAGATTTGCAGTTGTGTTGCCCTAGGTGTGGTATGTAAATTTTACTCTATATATCCAAAGGAATAAATTGTTTGTCCTCTGAAATTATTAGGCTTAATTATTACACTGCTCACACAGCGCATAATAAATTAGGTGGACAATTTTCACCTTTACCAATATTTTTTTCTACTCTGTAAAATGCAACAGAAATTACATTTCTAAGGTGTGAGACATTTTGCAAATGCACAAGTATAGACAAAACATTCTTAAATATATTAATATAAATAAATATAAATATATAAGCACACAGTCCACATACCTCTCCCAAAACCCCTGTGCCAACTCCATAAACATGTCCTAATGTTTGGATTGATTAGACCCGCTCATGTATGTCATGAAGTCCCAGAGCCCAGCAACTGTATCTGCAACACGCAGTTTACGCGGATTTATTATTGCCAGTGACGATGCGTCCCCGCATTCAAGATTTATCTCGCCCAGCTGACCGGGAGCCTTGCCGCCCTCTGTGCCCTCGGTATTCAGCATCTCGAGACTGGGTATGGTGTACGAGGATGCGGTGGCGAGCATCAGCACACACACTAGTAGGCGCCACCACTGGCCGTCAGTGAATCCCTTTAAACGTCCCATTGGAACCTTGGAAACATTGAAATCTTTCATGACTTTTTTTTATATAGAATTAACTATGTCCGTCTTCAGCGTTTACATTTGCATAGCTACTAACCCGAAACAAAATCCCTGCGAGCCCATGTGTTTCAATCGTCATGCTGTTGATTGTAGCCCATTCCACTAGTAAAAACCACCTGACGTGAAGAACATAACTGGATTACAATTTGAGGAACGCAAGTACTTAGAGTTTATGATTAGCATACTGTTATTTATTTATTCGTTTATTTTTGACAGCTAGACAACCCCATAATTGTATAACTTAATATAGTAGTAATATAAGAAATAAATGTAACTTTTTTTTAATGTAGAAACTTTAGTAAATATTATCGGGCGAAATCTGAAAAAATCGGATCACAAATCTGCTGAAGGAGGCGGAAACATGCTTAATGGACAGCACTTTAAGCCAATCACAGCACACATTGGCATGTTTCCGGAAGCACACACGTGTTAGTCTTTCACTTCAGTCCTAAACAATGCAGAGAAAATAACGTTGTAACAAAACAAAAAAAACACAGGTTTTGTGACACTTTGATACAATCTCTGCCTTGCGGAGTTATTTCGGGATGGTCTGGACAAGCAGAGTTTGTTTCCGGAAGGTTGGTAACGTTGACCAGTTTATCGAATGACATTTTAAATAGTTAACGTTAGCAGTAACCCGCCCTTCACATGCTCCGTAGTTTCTGTGTGTCATTAACAGATCGTGTAGCAGATGTTTATGTAACTAATTCCTGTTACAAACTCGATGCTTCACTCTAAGCACTTTTATCAATAATAATAGCTTAGAAGAAATACCTCACGTGTCTGTCATCTTTTCCCCAGAGGCTATAACGTTAGTGAATGTGCAGGTTCGGGAAATGTAAAAATTATTTTTACCATATTAATAGACACATATTTATGCAAATAGTGGAACAATGGCTCAGCAGACTTTTGCCAAAAAGTTTGGACTGACGACATTTTAATTTGCCTTTATTTGACTTAGTTTCCATGCCTTCAGAGGTGAAATACGAACTGTTTCTCGAACATAATGTCCTACTAACTTTATCTGTGTCTTTTATTTCAGTATGGCAACTTTGTGGATAATATTCGGCTTTATGTGAGGGGTGGGAGTGGAGGAATGGGTCTGCCCCGTTTAGGGGGACTTGGGGGAGATGGTGGAGACGTTTGGGTGGTGGCCAAAAAAGACATTACACTGAAGCAAATCAAGGACAAGCACCCTAACAAACGATTCACTGCAGGTGTTGGTTCAAACAGCAGGTAAATCTAACAGATGTGTTGTAGGTTATTCTTTTGTCAGGAGAATCTGATGTGAGGAGCTCGGTCTTCTTCTGATATTGTGAAAGCTTATTTGCCCCATGCAGAGGATATGATGCATTCTCAAATTTTAAAAGTTGCCATTAAATTTTAATGGAGATTTAGCATGTCCAAGCTACTTTTTTTTCTATATAACAAAACTGCACAGCAATCCCAAATGTCAAGTTCCAGAAAGCAGTCTATAAGACTCATGAACTGTTTTCCAAGTGTTTAAAAGTAATAAAAGTGGGGTTTATTGTTTTTTTTTTGAGAAGCAGATTGCAATGTAAGAACATCATTCAATATTATTCACTGAACCTCTTGACTTCCACCTATTCAAATTATAATAAGATGGAATAATTACATTGTTTACATGCTGAACATGGCAGAAGTAGAAGATTCTGTGAACAACTTCTTTGGTTTGCATTTGTTTCACATCAGGTTTAAATGTGCAGACGTGTGTATGATTTGAGAGAATGTGCTCTAAGTCAAGTGTGAGGAAAGTGAAATGCTTGTTTTTTCACTTCTTCTCACATAAAACTGTTTAATGAATTTTAAAACCAGAAAAGCACATAATAAGTCATTTACTTTTTTTGTAAATGAGGACAGATTCACTTTTTGGTGAACTAGATGAACAAAAATCACAAATAATTGCTCTGCTATACAATACAATGTGAAAATGTATTTATTTATTTTTTGTCAGTATTCATGCTCTGAGAGGGGCTAAAGGAGAGGACAGTCAGGTCTGTGCACCTGTTGGGATCAGTGTTACAACGGACAATGGGAGAATCTTAGGTAATTCCATTTAAATCCCTCTATAACATCTAGGTCATCACATCCCTCATATCACTTCATTATTTTATTTGACATGCTTATTAGACATACTTTGCACTTATATCAAATGCCATTGTATGTTGTTTCTTCCATTTCATACTGCATTCTGTATGTCTTACCTAATGAGAATAAAACATTTTTTCTCATTAGGAGAGTTAAACTGTGAAGGAGACAAACTTTTGGTGGCCAAAGGGGGTCACGGCGGCTCTCTTCACTCTGGGTTCTTACCCAGTAAAGGTCAAACCAGACAGATACGGCTTGACCTTAAACTCATTGCAGATCTAGGACTTGTAGGGTGAGTGTCTAAACAGAATTTGGACTGGAAAAGTATTGCTATAAAAAAAAGGTGTAAAATTACAAAGTAAATGACATAAAGAGCAAAACATGATCTAGGAATAATAACCAAAATAATGCATAAAACAAAAATACATAATGAACCAACTATATTTGTTACATAAAAACTTTTAATATTATTGTTTTGCAATAGTAAAGTTGCTCAGTGTCATAATTGTGACCCCTCTCGTTTAATTGTTTTTTCGTTCCACTAATATGTATTTCATTTTTTTTTTTTGACAGGTTTCCCAATGCAGGCAAATCCTCTTTGCTGACTGCCCTGTCGCATGCTAAACCAAGGATTGCCAGCTACCCCTGTGAGAACTGATAATCAGTTACAAATATTAGTTAAACCTATGTAGTGATATATATATATATATATATCATATGCATGAATGTGTGTATGTGTGTGTATAAAACTGCCACTTTATTGCCACTTTTGCAATAATCCCTTTCCCTTGTTATTTTCCTTTATTGTACTTCTGCAGTTACAACTTTAAGACCTGAAATTGGAAAAGTTATGTATGATGATCACAAGCAGGTAGGATGACAAGCTCTCCTAAATGTGATGGAATGATAGCACTTAGCACTATACTGGATGCTTCTTAACAAGCATGGTTTTGACCTTAGAAAAAAATTCATAGTGTGAATTAAACCAAAAATTGCAATATACAGTTATATACAATAATACAGTATGTACAGACATACAATAGTCTGTACATATTTATTGAACAGAGCTTCAGCAAATATTATTTGATATTACATAATAAACACTTTGTCAGACTGATGCCAGAGTGAGTTACAGAAGTTTGTTTCTCTCTGGAGGTTTCAGTAGCAGACTTACCAGGACTCATTGAAGGTGCTCACGTAAATAAAGGGATGGGACACAAGTTTCTCAAGCATGTGGAGAGAACCAAGCAGCTCTTGTTTGTGGTACTGAGTTTTGTCTGTTACCTGAACTTGAATGTCAGTGGCTGTGTAATAGTAATAGTAATCCCATGTTTTGGTGTTTCAGGTCGACATCTGTGGGTTTCAGCTAGCTAGTAACACCCCTTTAAGGTCTGCATTTGAAACCGTGATGCTTTTAAACAAGGTAATAATATACACTACTGCTTCTGCAAGGATGCATTAATTGATCAAAGGATCAAATATTAAGAAATGTTTCTTGAGCACAGCACCAAATCAGCATGTTAGATTGATTTCTGAAGAATTGTAATTATCAGAAGGATCATGTCAGAAGGATCATGATTTAAGGGGAAGTTGTGGCCTAATGGTTAGAGGGTTGGACTCCCAATCGAAGGGTTGTAGGTTCTAGTCTCAGGCCGGACGGAATTGTGGGTGGGGGGAGTGCATGTACAGTTCTCTCTCCACCTTCAATACCACAACTTAGGTGCCCTTGAGCAAGGCATCGAACCCCCAACTGCTCCACGGGCGCCGCAGCATAAATGGCTGCCCACTGCTCCGGGTGTGTGCTCACAGTGTGTGTGTGTGTGTTCACTGCTCTGTGTGTGTTTCGGATGGGTTAAATGCATAGCACAAATTCTGAGTATGGGTCACCATACTTGGCTGAATGTCACTTCACTTCACTTCACTTCATGTGACTATAAAGACAGGAGTACTTAAATTTCAGCTTCACCATCGCACGGAAGAAACTCCAATTTTAAATTGAATAAGAAAAGTTATTTTTAATTGTAAAATATTTTACAATATGTGTGATTTTGCTGTATTTTTATCACATAAATTAGGAAGCATAAAAAAAATAAAAAAAACTTTTGAATGGTAATGTGCATATAAATACCTAAAACAACCACACACATACACAAACAAGCACACACACACACATATATACATATATATATATATATATAACTCTTTTCTGAATGAAATGCTTCTGCATATACGATTGTGCTGCATGAAGTGCTCTTTATTTTCTCTGTTATTAAGGAACTGGAGTTGTATAAAGAGGAACTTTTAGGAAAGCCAGCGATCCTGGTCATAAATAAGATGGACCTCCCAGAGGCGCAGGGCCTTCTCCGAGAACTGGAAGCTCACTTAGAGAACCAGGAAGGTAGGTTTTTTAGAAGCAAATGGGCAATTTACGGGCTATTTATTATATAGGCCGTTCAAGCATATTAGTCACAAATTACTAAATTAATTTTTGTGTTATTTTAAGGATAAAGTGGGTGCTTTACAGAAATTGTATATCACAACAGCATAGGTTTTATCAGTTAGTGGTTGTATTATTGTTTCATTTAACATTCAATAGGGGTTAACTGCAACAAACTTCCGTATTCTGTAAAACAGGTCACATTGCTATCATTTCAGATCTTTTGTTTGTACTTATATTATGTACTTGTTTTACTCAAGATGCTTTCAAAGCAGATACCATAAATGGTCAAAACCAGTGTCCATCACATATGCAGATTGATATCAGTTCAGATATTTGAACTCTCGAATTTCTGCCACAAGTCAGTTTTGCTGAACTGCAGGCCTTATGTGATTTCATTGCATTGAGCTTGATGGCTGTGTACAATAAACACCGTTTTTCTCAGTTGATAACTCTTTTAAGTGATGCTTTGCTTTCCTAGAATCAAGCCATCGCTTTGCTGAGGATGTCATCCCTAAAAGCCTAATGTGTTTCACGCATGTCGTCCCAGTCTCTGCCACAACTGGCCTTGGTCTGCCCTTGCTCAAGTCTCTCATCCGGCAATCACTTGAGGAACAGAACGTCACAGAAACTGAGGGTCAGCGCAGTGAGAGGCTACTTAAGTTGGGAAGGGAGATTCCCACTTCATCTATACCTAGCCGGGGGTTTCCTCAGCCGACCTGAGATCCCACATACAGGTTCGGTTATGGCAGCCCATAAATGATCCTCAGGGATACTGTTTAACATTTGCGGATATGTGAAATATGTAAGTATATGAAGTTAAAGAGCATTCAACAGAACACAAACAGCACATTTCACTTAAATCGGTCTATATTGTACAGAGTAGGATCTGTGCCTTATATGTGTTTAAATGTTGCATACTGACACCAAAATGCTGACCTTTGTGTCTGGGTAAGCTTTCATGTAATGCATTCCTTTGAAGTTGGTTTTAGCTGCTCTCCCAGTCTGATCATGCTGGTCTGGTTTGCTGGTTTTAAAGGCGTTTTGGGAACTTGTCAGTTTGTCTACCAGCTATTCCATCTGAACAGGCTGGGAGCCAAGATTAAATACTGGTCAATGCAAAAAAAATATACATTTTTATACATTTTACCCAACAAAGTAAGATGGCTAAAAATGCTCTCTGTGAAAATTATTATATTCTATACTTAATTCTATAAAAAGTGACAACCTGGAGTTTTAGCCATTGCTTGTTCTTATTCAGTTAACCTCTCTGTTTTTCAAGGTCTTCACCATTTTTTTTTTATTTGTGTAACAGAATCAGAGCTCTACAGCCAACTGATTTTTCATGCTGTTGTTTGTAATGTAGGTGTTTTATGCCTTCATGAACTGTTTAATGCTAGATTACTCTGCACCAGAGTAAAACCAGGTAATCATAAATGTTTTTGTCCTTTTGTCCACTTGCAGACCCGTGTCAGCTCCACCATACGCCACTAGATGGCACTAAAATCTTGCAGGTGGTTTGCAGGCCAAACAAGGGCATATAGGCTACTTTTCATGGTAAACTCAGACAGTGGACTTATTCAAAGGTTGCAGGTGCTTTGATCTTTGTCAAATTTGTATGCATTGTTAGATCATTTCAACACTCGGGAATCGACAAGAACATAGATTTAGTTAGAAGACATGTTTTGTTTGGTATCCAAAACCAGTTAACACCCCAAACCAGTTAGAACTGCATTTTATCCAGTTAATAATTTAAGTATTATTTGTTGTCTTGTATCATCCAAGAAGTTGGAGGAGGAAGGGTTGAGAGAAAGCAGGGAGATGAAGTGATCTGAATGAGCAGGTTTTATTGAATAATCTTAGTTCCGTCTTTTTCAGTGCTCAGCTGGACTTCATCTGACCACAACAAATTCAACATGTGTTGAATTAATGCTATAGAAAATTACCGCTTCACAGCATCATCATGTGATGTTAAATAGAATGGAAATGGTTTCACAAAGACAACTATCACTTGATACCACATAATCGTAAGATTAATCTGCAATTGCAAGCATTACAAGAGCACAGATAATAAAAATAAATATCAACAGATGGTTAAATGATATGATAAATGATTATCAATTGGAAAAAAAAAACGGTTTAGTATCTGTATGTAAATATACAGTATGGATTCTCTCATTAAGGTTCACACAGATTGCTAGAATTTAATTCCTTTCAGCATTTTCTCCACATTCAAACTCATTTAAACATTTGAATAATATAGTCATATTAGGTTATTACTTGCAAAATTGGTTTGTGATTCATACAAGACATTCACATAATTATTTTGGGCACATTTAACATTTTGTATAGCAATTTACAACCAATAATGTTTATTCATTGACTGCAATATTTCAACCATACCTAACAATAAAGTTTATCATGGAAATCAATAGACAAATGTGTATTTTTTTTTTTTTTTTTTTTTTTGCTTAATTAAAGATAACCATAGATGTATTCTGTAGCATCTCATTAAATTCAAATAAAGGTTTAACAGTATAATATACCAGAAGGCTGAAGACAGATGCAGTTGCTTTTAAATTGAATTCATGTAGTCAGACAAAATCTCAGGATTAATTTACCAGCAAACGGAAGCAAACCACCAATATAATCAGAGAGGAAGTACTGGAAGTGGAAAATATGCCCAGACAATCACTAAAACAAGAGAAATATACATATTAGTACAATGTCAGCTGCACTGGAAAATATCAATTTCATCTCATATATTTTGATGCTGTATGGTTTGAAATATAAAGTTCTATTGTACCATTATAAAACAGCTAGTTGTGGTCCTGGCTTCTGATTAGTCAGCACCAATAGCTGATTGTTATTTACTAGATTATTACTAAAATTAATGGCAAAATGAATGTTTGGAAATGTAAACTGATATTTTCTACTGACACACTACAGCAAAAGATATAAGTAATTGGCATAAACCTTTTTTGGGGTGAAAATACTAATGTGCCTAAGACTTTTGCACAGTACTATACTTCACAAATGACATTGTTCCTACTTTATAAAGAATGTCCATACAGTCATTCACAGCACTGATTAAAGACAGACAGTGACAGACAGCACTCATTTTAACTATATATCAGAGTGAATGACAGAGATATAGTTAAAACATTATATGTGATTTTATATTAAACAATGACACAGATTATGAAATACATTTATTAGCCTTAGAGTAAGGGAACCTTGGGAAATGAAAGCATCTGAGGAGCGTGTGAAAGCTATGGATTTAGTTGAAATATTTTTAATGTTATCCGTAGTTTTTTGTGGCTCTTTTTTTATAGTATCGGTTCAGGCACCGTTTAGGCACCAGTACCGTTTTAAAAGTTTCGATATGGCACCGGTATCTCATACCTGCAAACTAGTCGCTTTTCAGCGAAAATCGCCGTTTTTAATGGGAAAATGTCATCCACGTGAATCGTGTAGATCCGAAGAGTTTTTTTTTGACGGAGGAGGGGGGTCTTCTGCGGTCTTCTTCACAAACATCTTTGGTGTTACAGCATGCGAGTCATTTGGTCAATCACAGTCAAGATAACAGCAGCGTCATCTTTGAAAATCCCCTGGCTGCAGCTTTTCCCGCGGATGAATTCGCGCCTATTCACGCCTACTTCTAGAACCTACTGCACGAGAGTGATTTGGCCAATCATAGTCAAGATAGCGGCAGCTTTTCCGCGGATGAATTCACACTTTGGACACTGACATTAGTTTTGAGGTAAGTGCTGTTATCTGCCAACAATATAATTGTTTTCTCTAACGTTGTTGTTAGTTAACATGTTTAACATTAACGTTATAATGGAAGTGTCGCCTAGTCAGTAGTAAGATCAGCAAATTGTGTTGTTAGCTTACAATGTTAGTTCAATGTCACTTTGAAGGATTTTGGCAAGGCTAAGTTATCTCCTCCACTGCATTACTGTTAATTTCGTTTACGAGTACTTTTCGTCATTATTTTCATCAACGACATTTTACACCTTTATAATGACAGCATTTGTTTAACCGTTTTGGTCACATGTGAAAAATATTTTTTTCCCCCGGTGGGGGGGGGGGGGGGGGTGGTGTACTGAAAATGTCACCTTTTTCAGTCCTTCTGAGTTTGCAGGTATGTATCTAAAAAGCCCAATCGATACCCAACCCTAGTACTGATACTGGTCACTTCCTGGTGCACCTCTTGGAAGAAAGGAATTAGATGGTGGTACTGGCAATCAGCACGAGCAGCCTCCAGTAACCAATCGTCCAGCCTCGAGCGTTCAGGGCAGGGTGGAGGATTCCACTCAAGCCCAATGCTCTCAGCTGACCAGATAAGCATGGCCGTCAGCTCGGGATCAGACTCTGCAATGCTGGCATTCCCAGGGGAGGCAACATAGCCGAATTCTCACCTCCCGACTCAAGCCCCCTTGTGATGTGGCAGTCGACATTTTGTCATACTCGGGAGCTCAGAATGAGACGTTGGGAATCTGGTGAGAAGGTCCAGCAAACTCACCCGGAAACTAAACTGGCTGCAGCATTTGTGTTGGGGAGGTGGCCCAAGGAGGCTGGCTCGTCAGGGAAGACCACACAGTAACCCTCAGATCACCCTGTCCACCAGCCAAAGTAGGCCTCTTATGAGAAGAGGACCTAGATTGGGGTATGGCCAAGGGGACTCTATACCTTTTAAGGTAATCAAGTCTCCATCTTTATGCCTAGATGGTCATGTCCCCGCAATGAGAACATGAGTCATCCATGAACGCAGTCCCAGCATGCTGAAAGCCCAGACACATGACACAGCGATCGTGGCCATCACGAGGAGCCATATATCGACCGCACTGACATCTTTTCACTGCTCCTTATATATATCCACAGAGTGGGAAGGAGCTCACAATGCAAATTCCACAGACCAAGGCACACAGTGTACCATTTACTTGTTTTATTACCACTCAAAGGGGATTGGGCTCTTTTGGACGAGACTCCATTAGTCAGTCTCTTTCAGATATAACGTCGTAAGTGACTGACTGAAAGGGAACCCTGATGTCACTACAACTATAAGCTCCACCAGGCCTGGTTATATTTCATTTTCCCCGTTTCAGTCCATCTTGGACACAGCTGCTTCAACACAGCTTTCAAAATATACTTGACCATGGATGAGAGGGGATGGACGAGTTTGACACGTGCACAATATCACTAAGTGGATACTTTTGTCTCAACTTTCATCTTATGTCTAGGTGGACACAATAATTGGGATGTATGTTGATCGAGTTCAGACTGTTGTAAAACCTATGGCAAAAGTGCACTTTGAGCTTATAGGGTTAGTTGCCCCAGAATGAAAATTCATCCATCTTCTACTCACGCTTGAAGTATCAGATGTGACTTTCCTCTTTCAGAATATTCCAAAGTTATATAAAAAATTGTCCTTGCTCTTCCAAGCCTTTCGATTGGGGATAAATGGGTGTTTGTTGTCCACATCTGTAATAAAACGTCCCTCACATGGTTCCGTGGGGTGAATAAAGTCCCCCATAGTGAATCCATGCATTTTTGTAAGGTAAATATCTAGATTACAAACGTAATAAACACTTTCTTTCTCAATTCTGCTGACTGTGGGAAACCGGAAGATGTGCAGGTGGATGTTATATTCATAATTTGACGAGCGCATAGAGAGAACTAAACAAAACGCTGGTCACAAATTAGAAGTACAAACGAGGATTTGTAAATCCTTTGCTAAAGTAAGCAAACTTCCTATATTTCACAGAGGCGCCCGGACAATATTTCATATAATTCTAATTGGATTATTCAGAAAGAAGAAAGTTACATACACCTAGGATTCTTCGAGGGTGAGTAGAAGATGGACAAATTTTCATTCTAGGGTGAACTAACCCTTTTACTTCAGCGATTCTATAATCTCCACTCTAACTTTCAGTTTGAGACTGCTGTCACGTGTGGCACTGTGGGTCTGCAGCTTATTATCCAGTGTAAATGGTGTTAACAGTAGTTAAAACAATATTCACCTTGTAGCACATGGTCGCCGCTTGACAGATGCATCAAAGGAAGTCTTGAAGTTCTTCACAGTCACTTTAGGGCAGGGTAGAGTGTTGTTCTTACGGAGCACTGAGATATCTGCAACAAGGTATTCTGGATTTGAAAACAACAGTTCTCTAAAAATGTTTTATAAAATCGCTTTCAGAAGGTACTTCACAAAACCTACCTTGCATGGTAAAGAGAAGGATGATGTCACCACCCTTGATAAACTCTCTTTTAGGGAGATCTTCTTTCATTATGGCATATTGATATCCCCAAAAAATACCAACATATACAGTCTCATTGCCAATGACAACTCGAGTTCCATTATTTCGAGGACTGTCCCAGTCATTTCTGCCATCTGTTACAACAAAATATGCTTTTAGACCCTTCAAAGCTACATAAAATAATAACCTTGATTGTCAGTTAACTAAAACGAAGCATTTAACATGATATGAGAGAAAAATTATCAGATTCTCACAGGAAGAAACTAAAGCAGGGTCAGTTGTGAAGCTTTCTCAGAGGACATGCGCTTCTGTATGTGTGGATTCTGGTCAAGCACCTGGAAGGTTATTTGTCTCCAATAACAAGGCCACTGCAACTGTTCATCATATGCACCGGATACCAGACCAACATATATTGAAAGGTAATTCTGATACACTTTTAAGAGAGCCTGAAAACGATAACCTTCACTGGAGTAATACAATGGACTGTACATCCTATTACCAGACACACTGTTTTTCAAAACCTTCTCAAAGTCTCTTATCTGCCATGTGTGGGGACACTCGGTCTCTGAAATATTGATATCATCCAGTGAAAACCCTCCATTGGAGTTTCCAGCTCCTTTACGGGCTTCAAATACAACCTGGAAAGTTTTATTTGCATTCAGTGGCACATGATGAAGCTTCCAGTAATTCCCAGGGGGTTCTGCAAGAAATGAAACTGTCAGTAATATTAAATATTTGAGGGGCATCTTAAAGAGGTCATATGATGCAATTTCATATTTCCCTTTCTTTTTGGAATGTTAGCGGCTGTTTGTGAATAGATAAGGTCCCTAAAGTGGCAAAGACTAAACTCTCAAACCTACATAGATATCCTTTATAAAAATTAAGACTCATCAAGCCCCCCTAAAACAGCTGGTGTAAACAGGCCCCCATATCTGTCATGATGTGGGAAGTTTGCATAACGCTGCCCAAATGTTAATGCAAAGAAAGAAGAAATAACTTTGTTTGGCCTTCCATAGGAGGACACAACTAGAAATCAGTGGTTAAGTGTATTTACAAAACTGCTCCAGAACAGTTCAACCCAAATAATCAGATTTGTGGAGCACATTTTATGGAAGACTCTTTCCTGATCCAGGGAGAGAAAACTACAATGTCGGCTGTTCTGAGTCACAGTCTGTAAGTATGCTTGTAAAGGATTTGCCACTGATGATTCAAAAGCGAGTTTTGAGCAGTGTAGAGTAGCACTTGTTGTTTGTCATTTCTTCAATCACAAATGCAGACATGGTTTTTATGTTTACGCGGCACGATGCTAAGCAACACATTATAAGTCATTATAATCCATAATTATGTCACCACTGGATGCAACAAATGGCTTGTTTGTAATGGATTTTGTTGGTTTTGTCTTGTATCACTGGGACAAAGTGTCACACTATGGTGAGGGGCGTAACATTTCAGTCACTTGTGTCATTCAGTCAATCACTACACACTGGATAGCTGGCCAATCACAGCCCACCTTGCTTTTCAGACTGATGAGCTTTGTAAAAATCGATGCGTTACAGAAAGGTGGGGCATAGAGGAGAAACAACAATGTATAGTATGTGGAAAATAGACATGTGCCGGTATTTGGTAATGCAATATATAACGGTAATGAATATGCACAATATTGTTATCGTAGGCACTTCTAAATACCGTAAATAATTATATATTAAAAATTATTCAGAATTTGCAATGCATTTTACGAATAATTTCCCCATCAACTGGACAAAATGCATTAACACCACTGTAGGCTGCTTTAAGGATGTGTGGCTTCGATGTAAACAAACAGTCATGAGAAGCATATGAGGGAACATCTGAGAGATGAGCTGAATGAAAGCACATTTACTCTCTGACAGCAGATGGCGCTAAACTGCAGAAAATGCAGCCCTTACCCTGGAAACCCCATAAATAAAGCAGCTGCCTACTTTCTAAAACATGTTAAAATAGATTTTAACAACCATTCAGATTTATGGATTTGCTATGGTTTTTATCACAGCCCCAATACTTAAATATTTAGAATTAATAGGCTATTTATATTCAAACTTTATTAACATTTTAATCTGGAATCTGGACTACAACATGTCCTAGATATTGTTTGAACGTTTTTCGATTCTTTATTGTTCATTCACACTTTACATTAGGGCTTCATTAGTTAACATTAGTTAATTCATTAGTTACATAAACTGCCAATGAAAAATTCTTCTGAACATTCATTAATCTTTGGTATTCCAATATTTAAAACAACACGTTAAAATCGAAAGTTGCAAATGTGTTAATGAGCTAACATGAACTAAGACTTCAGAATAACTTCTGTAGCAAATGTAGCTATTTCTTATTGTGAATGTTAATGCATTAACTAAGGTTAACTTTGAGATCTTATTGTAAAGTGATGCCTATTGGTCTTTATAGTTCTTATGCACTTTAATCTATGTAAAACTTCTAACTTTATATATTTTTCTGTATTGCTTTATTGTATTTAAATGATCAGTTATTTTTGTTATAAGAAAAAAAGTTATTAAACCTGATGTACTGTATTATGACCACTTTTTTTAAACTGAATTTCAATACTGTGATAATACCGTGATTAAAGCAAGAGCAATTAATTGCAACATGAACATTTGATCATGTCCCTAGTGGAAAATAATGTTTTTTGAACCTTTAACAGCATAAACATGTTTCATTACACCAAATACACAAAATAATGTTCTTTTTAGCAACATCATATCACCCCTTTAAATGCAGGGTTATATACTTTGTAATGTGTAAAAAAAATAAAAAAAATAAAAACAGACCTATGATCTGATCCATAAGTCTGAGAGTTCCTATGCTGTCTGCTTCATTCTGGTATTCTCGGATCCAGATGTTGAGCTGGTCAGACACATTACCACTGTGATAGTAGTAGAACTGCAGGCACTGGACTTTGCAGTCTCTTTTAGGGGTCATTTTCTTGCTCTCCGTTCTGGCTGCATCCCCCTCATTTCTACCTTTAGTGCTGAAGTGCATGAAGAATGACACACCTGCAGACATTATCTCAGGTGATAAGTTTACAGATGTGTGAAAAAGCACACACTGTGAAAACATTATTATTATTTTTATTCACAGACTATTTGTAGACTGACTGTAACAGATCTCACCATTTTGTTCTTTGCCCAAGTTTGTGTGGTCAGTCACATTGATCCCACTCACTGACTTTACTGTCTGCCAGCCATAATCAGCAGCAGAACAGACGCTCATCTGACACAGAGATTCATCATCAAAACTACAGTGATCAAGGAAAGAGATGGATGAATCTGTAATGCAAACAAACATGTTTGAGGCAAAATCAGACCCTGAAAGTCAGTGTCACGGTTTTACGCTGCCTGAAGGAATACGGAGTCGAGGATAAACAGAATAAGGCTTTTAATATATCCAACACAGGGGATATCCAACATGGAGCACAGAGGTAGACACACGTAAGTAGCAAGTGATGAATGAAGACCCGACAAAACAGAACTGAAAGGACAAGGCTTAAGTACAAAGGATAATTGGGGAAACACAGGTGGATGGAATCATTAAATTAACAGGGACATGGAACACATGAGGAAGATAGTAGACACACCTGGGAACTAATCACGGAAGACAGAAACTGGGTCACTGGGGCAAAAACATTAAATGAGTCCAGGTGTGTGACAGTACTCCCCCCTCCCGGTAGGTGCGTCCTCGCACCGTAGAAACAACAGAGGGAGGCGTGGGTGGGAACTTGGGAGGAGGTTCCGGTGGAGGACGGACTCCCAGGAGGGGGCCAGCAGACAGGGACCACAGAAGGAGGAGCCAGGGAGGAGACGACGGAGGGAGGAGCCAGGGAGGAGACAGGAGCAGGAGGAGCCAGATGGTCCACCAGAGACCAGCCAGGACGGAGATCCAAGGTGGAGTCGACGGCGGGAGGAGCCATGGTGAAGGAAGGGTCGACGACACCAGGGGGCCGACAGGCGGAGACTGCACCGGTGGGTGAGGAGCCCGAGATGGAGCAGCACAGCCGCAGAGCCAGGGGGACGTCGAGGTTCCGGAGGGCCTAGGTGGAGCAGAAGGCTCAGGCGACCAAGGCGGAGGCAGGGTCCTGGCAGACCGATGTGGAGCCGGAGCGACCGAGGATGGAGGTGGAACCGGAGGGAAGGAGGAGCCTGACAGAGCCGGAGGGATGGAGTGACGAGGTGGAACCAGAGGAGTGGAGTCCCGAGGCGGCGGATGGTCGACGACTGACCAAGGTGGAGCCGGAGGGACGAGGGAGCCCGGTGGAGCAGGTGGGATGACAGGCCACGGTGGAGACGAGGGAGCTAAGAGCCAAGGCGGAGCCGCTGGGTCGAAGGACCGAGGAGGAGTCCAGGGCTCGGAGGCTGGAGGCGGAGACAGGGCCTTAACACGCCAAGGCGGAGCTGGAGACTGGCAGTCCAGCGGCGAACCACCGCGCCCCGATGGCGCGGACTGAGGGTGAGCTGCGGGACTGACTGGCACCAGCAGGGATGGCGAGGAACTGGCTGGTCTAGGAGGAGGAGAGAGGAGAAGGATGGGAGGAAGGACAGGAGGATCAGGACTGGACGGAACCAGCGAAAGAGGAGTAGAGGGACCAGCAGGTTTGAGAGGAGGCGGGAGAGGGAGGCTGGGAGGGAATACAGGAGACACAGAAGATTCAGAGCTGGGCGGAACCAGCGGAGACACAGAAGATTCAGAGCTGGGCGGAACCAGCGGAGACACAGAAGATTCAGAGCTGGGCGGAACCAGCGGAGAAACAGAAAACTCAGGGCTGGGCGGAACCAGCGGAGAAACAGAAGATTCAGAGCTGGGCGGAGCCAGCGGAGATACAGGAAACTCAGGGCTGGGCGTAACCAGCGGAGAAACAGAAAACTCAGGGCTGGGCGTAACCAGCGGAGAAACAGAAAACTCAGGGCTGGGCGTAACCAGCGGAGAAACAGAAAACTCAGGCTGGGCGTAACCAGCGGAGAAACAGAAAACTCAGGGCTGGGCGGAACCAGCGGAGAAACAGAAAACTCAGGGCTGGGCGGAACCAGCGGAAATGGAGCAGAGGAAATGACTGGAGGAGGTAGGAGTGGGAGACTGAGAGGGTATACAGGGGAATCAGGGCTGGACGGAACCAGCGGGGAAACAGGAATATTAGGGATTACCTCCGTAGACCAGTCCATCAGATCCAGAACTTGTTCCATATGACTTTCAGAGACTGTATACAGCTCACCCTCAGTCGCAGGAGTGTGGGCAGGGCTTTCCTCCACGCCCTCGATCTCCACGAGGACTCCCACGATGCACGGTGTTGCCGGCTCACACACCTGGTCAGTCGTGCTCTCGAGATCCTGTTCCCTGACAGTGGATGGCTCGGGCTCTGCGGCTGCGGTGGGCTCTGGCTCCGTGCGGCGTGATGGTGGCTGGCTGGTCTTTGGGTCGGGAATGGGGCTGGCGAGGTCCTCTATGGGGCAGACGGTGAGAGGTGACCCATTTCTCGCCAGAGTCCACTCCACGTATGCGGCGAAATCCTCTCGAGGACCATCTTCGGACGACAACGCTCTGCATTTGGAGTTCAGGCTGGTGTTGTAGAAGGTGCAGAGCGCGCCGTCCGGGTAGCTGGTGGCATTAGCTAATAAGGAAAACCATCTGGTGTGGTCCTCGAGAGAGCGTTCTTCCTGCTTCAGCAGAAGGATGAGGAATTCGGGACGATAGAGGGGATCCATAGAAACACTAAGAAAAGAAAAGACTTTGAAAACACAAAAACAAAACGGAGGGAAGAACACGCAGTTTTCTATTTTCTCTTATTAGGTCGGGTCTTCTGTCACGGTTTTACGCTGCCTGAAGGAATACGGAGTCGAGGATAAACAGAATAAGGCTTTTAATATATCCAACACAGGGGATATCCAACATGGAGCACAGAGGTAGACACACGTAAGTAGCAAGTGATGAATGAAGACCCGACAAAACAGAACTGAAAGGACAAGGCTTAAGTACAAAGGATAATTGGGGAAACACAGGTGGATGGAATCATTAAATTAACAGGGACATGGAACACATGAGGAAGATAGTAGACACACCTGGGAACTAATCACGGAAGACAGAAACTGGGTCACTGGGGCAAAAACATTAAATGAGTCCAGGTGTGTGACAGTCAGTAGGTCATTATCACACAATAAACTGACAGGGTGATTGGGCTCTGACATAAAAAACGAAAGTTTTTTTTTTTTTTTTACATGGCAGTTCATTACAATTGTTATCGGTCTTTCTTGCAACAGACACAAGTCCTACTGATATATTCAACAATCAAACCAAAAGCCCACAGTTACAGTATATTTCACATAATATACATTAAAAAAATAAAATAAATTTGGAAAATACTCACTGCATTTATAGAGTTTGTTGAGTTCAATCACATCATATTCACTCATGTCCAGGCGTTGACCAATCACATCTTGGAACTCAGGACGCTTGGTAATGATTGTGTATCCATTACCGTTGCTGAAGGTATTTTTATCCAAATGCATTACAGAGAAGTAGTCATATGGTGTATCCTGTGTGGTGGTCAGATTCTCACTGAATTTACTGAAACTGTTTTCATACCCTAAAAATAAATAAACTGACTGAATTATCGATGTAGTTGTTCATAAGGAATGGCTAATTTACTTTTAGTTAAATGGACAGTTCAGCATCAGGGCTAGTAAATACATCAAATGACCTGTAATGATGTTTGTGAAGTTGATGGTCACATAATCATCTCTGTCATATCTTGACTGCTCATGAAAAAATCCCAGTGCATGGAGAAACTCATGCTCAACATAGGCTTTTGATCCACAACCAATTCCAATGGAAAGAGTCTGAGCTCCTGCAAATCTGTGACCAACATATGACCAACACCTGAAAAACAAGAGAACACATTCATATAACACATATCACTACCTAACACTACTTATTAAAATAAATAGTCTACATGATAAAACAAAATATCACAAAAACTATGAATTAACACAAATAAAATAATTATGTTAGAAACCACAAAAAATTTCCGAAAAAAAATATTTACCTCGTGAGACGTGGGCTGCGATTTATCTTCATAATTATCCATTTCTCAATTGTGCACAATAAATCAGTCTGTTTCATCATTACTTTCACAACATATTTTATTATTTTACACAGTTAACTAATACATGACTAATTTTAATATCTGTTTTATCTGATAATTAATGCAAAAGAATAACAACATGCGCTGCTCATAGATAGATGATTTATGCTGCAGATCTTCCACAAAACAAATAAACATTGATAAAAACACACATGAAACAGCAATCTTTTAATTAATGCAAATACCATAATTACATTACGTTTAATTGTGCATTAAAAAATTATGTTATCAAATAAAGTTAATAAAACATGCTTTATCAGAAATATTTGTGCGTCTCGTTTGACAGTCAGAAACCTTGATCTTACATAACAGTCAGATCAAAACCAGCTCTTCTAAAATGAAAAGTATTGCATATTTGACTGGTTTGTGTTTGAAAGAAGAAATCCCTGTGGACTGATTAACCTGACGTCGACGCTGATCCGCTTAATCAACAGAAGAATGAAGCAAATGTCCGCATTGTATCTTGATGAATTTCCACACATAGGTACGCAAAAACATAGGGAGGGTGTTTTCCCATGTCTATACCACTTATCCTCTTTTAAATGTCAAAGAAGTCCACGTGTCATCAGAGGGATATCACAAACTGCTTTGTTTTGAACTCTCTCACAACAGACACGGAAGAGACGACAATGCTGAATAAAGTCGTAGTTTTTGCTATTTTTAGACCAAAATGTATTTTTGATGCTTCAAAAAATTCCAACTGACATTCTGATGTCACATGGACTACTCTGATGATGTTTTTCTTACCTTTCTGGACATGGACAGTAGACCGTACACACAGTTTCAATGGAGGGACTGAGAGCTCTCGGACTAAATCTAAAATATCTTAAACTGTGTTCCAAACATAAACGGAGGTCTTATGGGTTTGGAACAACACGAGGCATAATGACATAATTTTGCTATTTGGGTGAACTATCCCTTTAACATAGATTTAACGTTTAGATTTAAATTAAGATTTAGATTTTACCTTTAATTACTTTATTTTAATATAGTCATACAGAATTTTTTTTTAAATCTTGCTCAAATGTATTTGTTTTGTAGTTAAATCTGACCAAATTGGACCAGTTTTTCTTACACATTTTACTTTACAAACGGCGCCCCATAGTATTGATTCAGTATCGATTAATAAAAGTCACGTGGCAACACTAACAAGTTTATGAGCTTCTGAATTTTACTTTCTGCACAGCGCGATCTCAGATAGACACACAGAGAGTGGTGTGTGTGTGCGCATACACGCACATCCACTAAAGAAGTGCATAAACGGTGATTAAACTAACCTTTTTAATGCATTGGCCTTGTCACACATGCACATATGGCACACTGGGTATCTGTTATTTATTTATTTTTAAAAAGTAAAAAAAAAACTATTTATATTTGCATCCAATTGTTTTTTAATATAAAATTACAAAATGTTTAAGTACCATTTAAATATAGAGTACATTAAAACTTGCTGAGGGGTGGGGGGGTCTGTGTTGGCACAGTGGTTAACCAGAAAAACAAAAAATGGCACGTCATGCCGAAAAGGTTGCTGACCCCTGGACTAGCATATCACTAACTTTTTGTTAACATGATTAGGAAGTGACTAACGTGTTGAGCATGTTGCCAGCATGACTTGCAAGTGACTAGTATGTCATTAGCATGATTATTCAGTTACTAGCATGTTGCTAGCATGTTTCCCAGCATGATTATCAAGTGACTAGCATGTTGCTAGGATGTTTAATAAGTGACTATCATGTTGCTAGCATGACTAGCAAAACACTAGAATGTTCCTAGTATGATTAACAAGTAGGGCTGGGTATCGATTCAGATGTTCCAGATCGATATTACTTTGATTCACAAGCTCTCAAATCATTTAGATTTCGATTCCGATTTTTGATTATGATTCTCGATTCGATTTTCTATACTTGATTCTCGATTCAACTCAATGAATATAAATATATTACAAATACTATATTTGTTAAAAAAATTAAGAGCCACAACCTGTATATTAAACTCTTATTTTAGGTACACTTGGATACATTAAAACAGAACCCATCTCTAATTATTAATGCATTCAATTATGTTAAATATAATATAATTTTGATGCAAGATTAAAAATGTATGCTGAAAAAAGTCAGAACAGTCGCATTCCTTGAACAAACAGGATCAAGATATTTCATTTTTAAGATAAAATACACTAAAAAATGCTGGTTGTTTTTTTTCAACCCAAATGTTGGGTTGAGACCACTGTTTTAACCCCAGTTTGGGCTGAAAATTGGTCTCGATTTTAACCCAGCGGGGCTGGGTTGGGAACGCGGACGTGAAGGAGAGCACGCACGCACGTCACGTGAAGATTGTACGTCTCCAGTGCGAGCAGCCGCCATTTTCTCAGCGAGAAAGAAGCGAGAAGCGAGTGAAAGACATCATGGTAAGTAATGTCTTTCACTCACACAAAGATTCAGAATATAAAGTTTATCGTTTATTGTTTAGCCAGAAAGGTGGAAGGTTTTATGAAAGGCGTAAGCAAAGGATCTTGACATTATATAAAAAAACTTATTTATATAAGATTTTACATAATTTGCACTTTTTGAGGTGTTAATAGACGGTTATGGTTACGGTTATGCTTATGTAAAATTGAATATACATTAGTCTCCTAAAGGAAACGGCATTGTTTAGTAAAGACTAGCATAATTATTTTGAGGCTGTTGAAGTGGTAATTGTTAAAAGTATATTTTGCATGTAATATTTCAGACTTGTTGAGCTTGTGTCTTCATTGTCCCCACACGAGAGTTAAAAACACAGAAGCTGTTTGTGGAATCACAGACTATGTGAGGATGAGGCAGTGTTCTCAGCTTCTTCTGAAGAGAGGGACATACGGTTTAAGATGAGTTAACTTCAGAATTCTATCAAGTTATCTTTATTTTTACTAAGACTAAAGTAATATTTGTTTTTGTAAATGATGAAATCCAGAGACAAGATAACTACATTCTTTTGAGACTGATGTGAGTAATTTGTTTTTAGAAAATTAATGTTTCTGTTGTGTCCTGCCTGTTTATTTCACATTTTGATGCAACAACAGTGTGATCGCAATGTTCATATTTTATTGAAACCATTGATGTCCCATTTTTCTTTGCAGAACTCAAACTAACTGGAGTTAGCTGGTGTGAGAAGGAGGTGGTTTCCTCAGCTTCTTCAGAAGACAGGGAAAGAGTAAAAATAATGTTTGTTTTTTGTTTATTAGATGTTAAAAGCCAGAGACATGGGAGAGCATCATTCTTTTGAGATTTATGTAAGTTATTTTTAGAAAATAAAATCTGTTGTCTCCTGTCTGTTTACTTCACATTTTGATGCAACAACAGTGTGATTACGTGCTCATCTTCATTAAAAACCATTGATGTCTTGTGTTTTTCATTGCAAAGCTTAAATGAACTTTGGAGTTGTCATGTCTGTTTTGGAGAGTCATCATTCTTGGTCTTCCTTTCTTAAAGGAATAGTTCACACAAAAAAAATCATTTACTTGCCATCATGTCATTCCAAACCTTAAGACTTATGTCTGTCTTTACAACACAAATGAATATATTTTTTAATTTTCTCCTAATTTTGTTAAATCCATTTGTAGTCTAGATAATCAGTATTTTCAAGCCTCATAAATACACAGTTATTGTGAGAAGTAATCCATTCCGATATTTATATAATGAATAAATCTTAAATTATATGATAGCAAACATGTATGTTCAAATCAATAATACTGGTCTCCCAGACCAGGAATGGAGGACAAAAATTTAAGAGAATATAAAAAATATTTATTTGTTATCCAAAAATTAGCAGAGTTTTGGTGTGGGTCTGGAACAACATGTGGAGAGTAAATTATGACCATTTAAATTTTTGGTAAATTAACCCTTTGAAGAGCAGCCCTCCACGTACATGAACATTTGTGAGGTATGTGAATGTCATGTCTGTTTTAATGTTTCAGTAAAGAAGTAGCTTTCTGAGAGCAATATATTTATTTAAACAATATTACATGCCCTCTCACTAGTGCTGCCATTTGCCACGTTTCCACTGGCGGGGCTGAGCTCACAAACGCTGCCTTATCAAGTATTACATGCTAAATGAAATCGACATTTTCTAAATACAGTAGTTTTCCTTCTGAAATACAGTGATAAAAAACACCCGCTTCGGTTCTTGAAACCCTGCAATGTAGTAATTTTAAACCATAAAAAAACAACCCAGCAGGCTGGTTGGGTTAAATAACCCAGCGTTGGGTTCGTCCCTTTTTGACCCAGCACTGGGTTGCCCAAATTTTCCAAATTGGGTTGATTTTCAACCCAGCAATTTTTAGTGTAATCATAAAAAAAAAAAAAAAAAAAACATTCGTGGCCCTTGAGAATCGATTTTGAATCGACCACATTTTAAAAAACGATTAATTGAAAAATCCATTTTTTTGTACACAACCTTATTAACAAGTGACTATTATGTCATTAGCATGATTAGCAAGTGACTAGTAGAGCTGTAGTCAAGACCAGCTTTGTCGAGTCCAAGTCCAGGACTAGTCGAAACCGAGTCAAGACCGAGTCCAAAGAGGTTAAAACCAAGTCAAAACTGAGTCCAAATGAGAGAAAAAAGGATCCCCTTCAAGACCACATAGTTAACTACTGATAATGTATGTTATAGTGAGAGACAGCTCCTATCTAAGAAAAATAATTTTACATTATTAATTTGCAATGATCAAAAAGCATGTTCAAAGTAACAGCTAGATCCTGGAGGGCCAATGTCCTGAAAAAGTTTAGCTCCCAATGGCCTTAACACATCCCGAAGTTTCTAGTGTGTCTAGTAAAAGCTTGATTAGCTGGTTCAAGTGTGTATAATTAGGGTTGGAGCTAAACTCTAAAGGACACTGGCCCTCTTGAACTGAGTTTGGAGCTGTAGGGTCAAATTATTTTTATGTACTTTATTTACATTTTATTTACTTTAGAATACTGCTGTTGCTGACATTATGTCTGTGGTCAAAAATTAAAATGACTAATGCCTTGGCACAGTGCACACACACGCAAAGCTCGGAATATGCGTTTAATACGTTTAGATATCATTATCATACTGTACTAGGGCTTGCATAGACTAGTCGGTGCTGTCGGAAACAACCGATTACTCCAGCATGCATTAACCATAATGCATACAAAAGTGTTTGCAAGTACAATTGAATTTTAGGATAATAATATTGCGTGGAGCTGTTACTTTCTTTGACCTTATCTATGTTGCATGTAAAAATAAAATATGTAGAGAACAGGTATGGTTTTTGAGAGACTGAGATGAATGTGGCTGTTTGATTGGTGAGCGTGCTGTGCTCCATTCATTCGTTCAATATCGTAGCCTACCCAGCCGGAACATGACCGACCTTCAACGTTGAAATATGGTTGAAATAAGGTCAGTTGTGGTTTCAACATTGGAAGAACATGACCGACCTTCAACGTTGAAATATGGTTGAAATAAGGTCAGTTGTGGTTTCAACATTGGAAAAACACATTTACAATAGCATGAACCATGAGTAGTTGAATAACTCAAGTATTTTTAATATATAAAATCAACTAGAAATCGGTAGTCTTGCAACCCCTATACTGTAGAACATTAATTAGTATTTCATTATTGTAAATGGTAAGTTTAAGGCTACCTAGGTGTAAATGAAACACTTTTAACATTTTTTAATGAATTTATCAGCAGAGCTACTGCAAGGGATGTTTTGTGCTGGAAATCCACCTATTTTTTGTTGAAACTTCTCCATCTTCATGGAGAGCAGGTCATGGTTGCCTAGCCACAGCAGACGCCACTGGAGCGCGAGCATAGAGTGCAGGCTACAGAGTGCTTTGGAAAAAAGGAGAAAGTGGCGCACCTAGCGTTTTCCACACGGTTTCAGTCGCGACATGCAAATGTGGTTTTGTTTTGAAGGAGAAGTTTTTCATTTTTTTTTTTTTTTTTTTTTGCTGGACTCAGTCGAGACCAACGAGAAGATTTGGCGAGACCAATGGCCAAGTCCGAGACAAGTCCGAGTGCAAACGCAACGAGTCTGAGACAAGTCCGAGGCGATAAAAACCGGACCGGACTCGAGTAATACAGCCCTAGTGACTAGCATGTTGCTAGGATGTTTACAGCATGATAAGAACGTGACTAGCATGTCGCTAGCATTTTTCCAACATGATTAGCCAGTGACTAGCATGTTCCTAGCATGATTAGCAAGTGACTAGCATGTTGAAAGTCTTATTGAAAGTCTTTAGGTGGCTTTGATAGTCTGGTTTATGAAAACAGGAAGACGGATCAGTTAGAAAATATATAGCAACTCGACTCAGACCAGTCTGAAAGTTTGGTGGCTCTAGGGTTAGGGTTAGGAGATACATTTTAGAATTTAGTCTCAAAAGAAGAAGAAGAATGTACGTCATAGTCAACTTTATCTTCCCCAAGGAGGAAATTTGTTTCACAGTCATCAACAAAATAATTTTAATCTATTAGTCCAACATAAAGACAGACACTTTTATAAAGATTGTATTATGCAAAAAAAAAAAATAAAATCTCTATATATGTATATGTCAGTCTATATTTGGATTACAAACCATACTGTACCCATCAAGACTCTCCACAGAGATGTAAGAAATGTCTTCTGCTGTTCTGGCCTTAAAGTCAATACATGATTTCAGTCTGAATTGCTCAAGGGCTCTCAAAATGACTCCTTTATAGTTCAAACCTACAAACATGGAAGATGTGAAAGTTAATTTAAATGCTATTTAAAACTTGACATGACATGAAAATCCAAGTTTTCTTACTGAGATTCACACTCATTTCAAAGGGGACAGGAATATTCCACTTGAACTGATTCCCAAGAATGGCGCTCCTTTGATTAGGCTTGAAAGCATATTGTTTTAAGTATCCTGGAGGACTATACATGCTGATTTCTGAATTATCCAATACTTTAATTATAGAATGTCTTGGAACAGAACTCACCACCATGATGTCTCCTTCTCGGAGATTTAAACCTAACAGCACAAGATAGTTCAGTACACAGTGAATATGCTTGAATAAAACAGGAGAAAAAACGTCTTGGTTACGTATGTAACCCTCGTTCCCTGAAGAGAGGAACGGAGACATTACGAATGGGATCTCGCCCGAGAGCCCAATCACCTTCGAGTGGTACAAAATGAGCCAATGGTACACAAAGTACCTTGGTCTGCGGAATTTGCATCGCGAGCTTCGCCCCGCAGAGCGGGTATATAAGGAGCAACGCGAGCTACTCGCATTCAAGTCTTCGCTGAGGAGCCGTGCCAGTGACCCGGCCGTTCAGCGGAACAGCGATGTGGCAAGGGGACCTAACGTCTCTGTTCCCTCCTTCAGGGAACGAGGGTTACATACGTAACCAAGACGTTCCCTTTCAGTCGGTCACGTTCAACGTTACGAATGGGGTCCCTTACAAAACGCCACATGCTGTCTTCCAGCGACCCGTGTGAGTGATAGCACCCTGTCGTGAGAGCCAGCACGAGTGAGGGCCTATAGCTCGCACAGAATACACTGGGTAGCATATTCCAGCTGGACATATGCTAGCAGGCTGCCTGCCTGTGGGAGGACTTACAGAAAGCAGGTATCTACCAAGGTGGTAATACATAAGAACTCTGAGGTACCCAGCCAGCAG